>NW_026440364.1:35000-47500 GCF_025698485.1 Gossypium arboreum
TCAACTACTTCAACCATTTCCGAGCACCTTATGTTATGGGGGCGCTGGGGTTCGATTTTTATGTATGATTTGATTTCTCGTGCACTGCCTTATAATTAATTGGTTTCGAATATAAAAAATTTTCTTGTATTGGTCCATAACCTGACTTAGGTAAATCCATGAACTCAATTCGTTTATTCTTTTCTATTTTACTAGTCGTCTGAACCATGAATTGTCTTATGGCTCATCAATCAGATAGATGAATTTTTTGAACGAACTCTTCAATTCAAGGAAGAAGCGATCCTTCTCTCGCTACTGGTTGATCCCCAGATCTACCCTCCCCTCCATCAACTAATCTTATTCTTGGATCTTGTTCGTGAAATTGATAAAATCAATATTTTTGTATTTTTTTTTCTATATTAAATTACTATAGTCTGATATATTTCCTTCATTTTATTTCTTTTATTTATTGTTTTCTTTCTCATATTTCCTTCAGATGAATATAAAACAAAAAACTCCAGAGCTATTTTTTCATTTCACGGGTCGAGAAATCCACTTCGAATCTTTTCTATTTACTTTATGTATATCAGAAAAGATTCGAAGTTCTCAATCTAATACAATATTTAATAATATTAATTAAATAATAGGAGACTCAAAATGAAAGTTTCTTTTCGCACTCACTCTCCATCACATTGGCAGAACAAAAGTGTCATATGTATCGATATGGAAATATTTGATATGTGAAGACATGATTTGATTTAGGTTTCTATCTATTATAGAATAGATAGAATATATAGATAGAAATGGATCTTGTTGTGTTCTGGAATCAAAGAAAGATAAGATGTTGAAAAAGGCTCTTAGGTTGTAACTTGAAATAAATGTTTCTCTTTATCTCGAATAGAATATTAATTTATTCCTAGGAACAAGAAGATTGAATCAAATATCGACGGATTCTTGTGGGTCAAATAAATATGAAATAAAAATCGACTGTTCCAATTTCATCTCTATCAATTTTAATATCAGAATAGTGGATATAGTCACGATTCAATGGGTTAGATCCACTTACTTTTCTTTTGTTGATTTCTAATCTTTACAATTCTTTACAATGGATTTGATTGGAATAATCTAATTCAAAATCAAAACAAAATAGAAATATATTTGTCCTTCAAGAGACGGCTTATCATTATTCATTATAATTTCAACTTTCTTTTAGAATTACTCTCTAACTCATTAGAATAATAACTTATTAGAGTTAAATTATACAATTTCTAATTCAATTATTATACATATACAGTTGGGTTTTATTACCAATAAAAACAACATCCCTAGTATTCAATATGAATACTACCATTTCATAGGAGTTTATGAAAAAAAGTCAAAAGCCCTTATCAGTTTGAACCGATGACTTACGCCTTACCATGGCGTTACTCTACCACTGAGTTAAAGGGCGGTTCGATTCAATTACTGAATGAATTAGTAGACGGATAAGATCTATTTATATATATATAAGTATATGCAGTAGACTCATAGTGGCTAGTAGCTCTCAGGAATGAGAATTCTAATTTACTTAACGTGTAGAGGTAAAATGGTTTTATTGGTATTGGGTTTGATAAATATCAATGCAATGAATTGTTTCAAGGCCAATCATAATTGGCTTATCAGAACAGAACGAAATTCATTTATTTGATTAATACAGGTACCTTAGCAATTCGACATAGATCAATCTATTTTATCGAAACATGTGATGAAGGGATTTGCTTTGTCCACCGAACCCAATTTTTAGTTTTGAAAAAAAACACACATAATTTTCGATAACTTCTTGCCTCTTCCAAAAATTCCCGATTTACTTTTGTTAATTTACCGGCTTAGTGTGAGATAGAAACATGCCTGTCTCGTCGTAATAATAGTGAATCAATGAATGAAAGTGGAAAAATGAAGGTTAACTCCTTTTTTATGTTTATATTAAACCAATCACTGATCTTATACTTTGTATTATTAATATAATCTAGTTTCTTTTTATAATATCTATTTATTTCTATTTTATATAATATTTATTAATAAATATTTATATAATAGATTGAATTTATCTAATTTATTTCTATATCGAATAGAGTGGCGATGAATGATTTACTGAGTATAAATCGTGAATCTAAAATGGAAAATCATAAAAGATGGAAAAAGCTCTCGCTCTAGTCATTCCATTATATTGACAATTTCAAAAACTGCTCATACTATGAGCATAGTATAGTCATGATCAGGCAAGTATGCCCCATCGTCTAGCAGTTCAGGACACCTCTCTTTCAAGGAGGCGAGGATTCGACTTCCCTGGGGTAGGGTACTACGAAGGAAGTTGATCATGGATTATCAATAAACCTAGAATTGATTCTTCCTGGGTCGATGCCCGAGCGGTTAATGGGGACGGACTGTAAATTCGTTGGCAATATGTCTACGCTGGTTCAAATCCAGCTCGGCCCAATTCCTTTGATCCGCCATAACCTAAAATGCCCATTTTTGTATTTTGTTTTCGAAAAGCCAAACAAAAAATAGGAAGAATAAAAAGTCAATTTTGTGATATCCATCCCTACCGCTATTTGTTTTTATTTTGTTCTATTTATTTAGTTGTTCCCATAAATTATGACCTTGATAACGCTCTAGATTCATATCAGGATCATTAAATAGAAAGTTTAATGAAAAGAAAAAGAGTAAAGTAAACAAAAAAGAAGACTCTTTTTTGTTTTCATTTTCAAATTGATTATTGATCGATTTATTTGGCAATAACGAAAGGATTCCTAGTAACTAGTAATCCGCGTCGCTCTCACTCAAAGTGCATACCCGTATGGATATCAATATATTACTCGCGCCTTTGTTTACAACCCGGCTTCGAATCTAAAATCTAAATAGAAAATGGCTTGAATGAAATCATAAGACTATCTCTGTTGTACACTTTTCTTTATTCCCTGGGATTGTAGTTCAATTGGTCAGAGCACCGCCCTGTCAAGGCGGAAGCTGCAGTTCGAGCCCGTCAGTCCCGACGGATAAAATTTTAAAATACATCAATAGATCCCTCCGTTTTCTGTCAAAGGGGATACAAATGACAGAATTTCATTCCCAACGATATCTTTATCTTTTTTTTTATTTATTTTTTCCTTTCTCTTTTTTGTTGGGGTTTATTTGGAAACTATTTGTAAACGGTGAAAGTGGAAAAGCAGTCAGATGATACATCATCAGATGATTGTACAAGGAAGGCAGTAGATTATCGAAAAGAAAGGGTGGAAAGAATATATATAAATAAAGGAATTCTTTTGATTGGACCAGGCATCACTTTTTGTATTCGGTGTGGATAAAGATCTTCCTATGTTATACTATTCAATTCTCGACGGTGAATCGATTTGATAGCCTAGATATTGTTATTCATGATATTGATCCGATTCGATGTCATTGAAATGTAAGTCATTGCATTGAATTTACAAGCGACAAATTTATCATCTCTATGGGATTAAATCGAGTTATTGCGAAGTAAAAAAACAATGAAATTATGGAGTAAATATTCTCGCATTTATTGCTACAGCGCTGTTCATTCTAGTTCCTACCGCTTTTTACTTATAATATACGTAAAACTGTCAGTCAAAGTGATTAATTTGAATGAAACTTGACTTTTTATCAAGGAGTTAAGAAAAAGGATTCAAATCTCGTCTTAAATAAAATGAATGGACTAGAATCAGCAGTATCCTATAAAACTCGATAGTATGGTAGAAAAAATAAGATCTCTACCATACTATCTATATCTAATATTGTAATGTAGAAGATACAAGCTTAATATAGATGAATCCACAATATGTATCTTCATACATGTCGATATCAATTAAAGATATGTACTGTACATAGTATCTCAATTTTATTTCTTCCTTGATCTATTTTATTTGTGTTGATTTCAATTAATCTGAAATAATTGAAAGGCAAGTCTTACGATTTTATAATTCTTTCATTTCATGGATTTGATTTTTTTGGTGGATACGAGATTCCTATTAAAATAATCAGAAATGAAGGAAAAATGGAATGGAATAGGCATATATTAATTAAATTAATAAAAAAAAAAAAACCAAGTAATCTTTTTTGAACATTCCAAAAGTAATTCGTTGAGCAACTGACAGATGATCCAAAGAGTTCTATGGTAACTTTTCTTCGTATTTCGTTTCGAAAAAATTATACCCTGCCGATTTTGAATTTAACTTCTTTGATCCATGATATGAAATGAGTCAATAAAGCATTTCATAAATGAAATTCAAATAAAACAGGGGTAAGTGTCTAATATGTGACTACACTAAGGCAAGATCTTATTAAAATGAAATTAAATAAAAAAAGACTTTTTTCTCTTTGAACAGTAAGAGGAGGAAATAAAAACAAGCAAATACAGAAAACAAAGGGGTTCCTTGTCCCTCATTGTCCGTTCATAACTCTGGTAAAGCTGGTTCATCAAAATAGAAAATTTAGGAAGAATTCTTTTTTTTTGCCTATCATCCGGATCCTTTTACTTTCGAAATACGAACATGGGGATTATTGAAATGTTTATTTTTTGATTGAAAAGGTGTTATTCATAGAATACATTACTCCACTAGAATCCAAGAATTTCGAAATGAAGACTAATAAAATAGTTAAAATAAAAAGGCTTTGCAAAACGATCTGAAAACAATTGATACGGTTTGATTCCTCAACCCCAATTAGGAGTACCCTAGAGGCCACTTCTTCCCCATACTACAGTGAAGGGAAAATGTAAAGACTACCATTAAAGCAGCCCAAGCAAGACTTACTATATCCATGTGTATTATGTCCCTATCTCTGAATATGAAACAAATATGAAGGAATTCAATTTTCCATTATTGTTCACTAATAATAGTGTAATTACTGGCGCAGAGTCAAAAGAAAAGAATTGTGACACGCCACCGTTGATGAATCACTTCGATAAATCCGCTTATAACAAGCTCTTATGATTTCGAGTAAAATCGAGAACCATTAAGCACAAGCAAAATGCGCAGTAACACTTTTGGAAGTATCAAAGAATGTTACTCACATGTATCAATAATAAGACTTATTCTTTCTTTTGGTGTCCCTCATTAAGTAAAAGCCAATTATCTATCAATCTAATATTAATTGGATGCCTGAACACTCAGAGACTTTCATCCGTCTGTATACAAGTATCTTCCAACCCTTCAACCATTCATTAGTTAATTAGACACTCCGTTATCAATCTAATTCAAGACTCCTCTAGTAGCCACTCCATTAGTAAGGGGCTCCCATATCAAGATTTACTGATTCCTTCCACTACTTTAGTTTTCCTTGAATCCTAGACGTTAGGAGACGTTAGGATTTCGAGTTTTGTTGATCAGGCGACACCCGGATTTGAACTGGGGAATAAGGTTTGCAGTCCCCGCCTTACCGCTCAGCCATGTCGCCAAGGTTACAAACAAAAAGGAAGTATCTCCTTTTCTTTTCATTTTAGATCGGATCCATACCTTCAATTGGTTATAGTATCTCAAGACACACAATATCTAAAAACTTTCCCTTTCTTTTCTATTGAAAAGAAAATGTGGATTCTCAGTTACAAAGTAAAAATTCAGGACAAATAAATTGGAACCATTAACTATTGACTGCAAATTTATGGACGATTCTTCTTCTTGTCTTTTCTAATGGTATAAGAAAATAAAACTGGATACATAACTAAATTGATTTTTTTCAATAAAAAACTTTCTTAATTTCAAGTATATTATAATAATATAACAGCAATTATCAGTCTATATAAACCCCAGAGCATAAGTTGTTACACAGTTATAGTTATCTAATGAGGTATTTTATCTATCTAGATATGATGTCCATAGGAATCAGCAAGAAATTATCGTGTTTCAATTTTTCATTGAATAGATTAAAATAAAAGAAAAATAGAATTTTGATAGAGCACGCCATGTCTTGTCTCCATTAGAGCGTTATAATGGAATAAAAGAAAGACATATATAAATAGAAATGCTATATCTGCCTGTTTAATAAATAGAAGCCCTTTTCGTACGCACTTCAATCATATTCTAAATATTCTACTAAAAATAAAAAACTAAAAGTGGGTAAAACATCTATCTTCTCTGCGAATCGTTTTTTGAACAATGGAGTCCATGAAAAAATTAAGCGCTAGAAAAATCAACTCTCTCCTATATATATTTTTATGATTATTTTGTCTTTATCTCAACGAACAGATCAAATCAGAATTCCTTTCATTTTCTGGTATTCAATCGGATTGGAATATAATATCATAATAATGGTAGAAATTGAATTATTTTTTTATATTCTATACAAAACAAAACTCCATGCGGCTAAATGGCATTTATCAATTCTTTTCTGTATCTGTTTATAAATATAAATTAAAATTTGAGTATAATTTTTCTTCTTCCGTTCATACGCATTTCATATTTCATACATTCCACATATATTATATGGTATATGGAGTTAGATAAAATTTCATGTGATTCAGTAAACAGAATAGAAATTCAATTCCATCATTATTAGATCGATTCGTAGGATTCGATGAAGAATGAAAAAGAATGGGATTTTTTTGAAATGGGAAATTCAAAATGCTCAAGGGATGAAAATGGAAATGTCTACAATACCTGGGTTGAATCAGATACAATTTGAAGGATTTTGTGGGTTCATGGATCAGGGCTTAACAGAAGAACTTTATAAGTTTCCAAAATTGAAGATACAGAGCAAGAAATTGAATTTCAATTATTTGTGGAAACATATCAATTGGTGGAACCGTTGATAAAAAGAAAGGGATGCTGTATATGAATCACTCACATATTCTTCTGAATTATATGTATCACAGGATTAATTTGGAAAACCAGTAAGGATATGCAAGAACAAACAATTTTTATTGGAAACATTCCTTTAATGAACTCCTCGGAACTTCTATAGTAAATGGAATATACAGAATTGTGATCAATCAAATATTGCAAAGCCGGTATCTATTATCGATCAGAATTGGATCATAACGGAATTTCGGTCTATACTGGTACCATAATATCAGATTGGGGAGGAGGTTAGAATTAGAGATTGATAGAAAAGCAAGGATATGGGCTCGTGTAAGTAGGAAACAGAAAATATCTATTCTAGTTCTATCATCAGCTATGGGTTCGAATCTAAGAAATTCTAGAGAATGTTTGCTACCTGAGATTTTCTTGTCTTTCCTGACCGATAAGGAAAAAAAAAAATTGGGTCAAAAGAAAATGCCATTTGGAGTTTTATCAACAATTTTCTTGTGTAGGCGGGGATCGGTATTTTCTGAATCCTTGTGTAAGGAATTACAAAGAAATTCTTTCAGCAAAGATGTGAATTAGGAAGGATTGGTCGACGAAATATGAACCAGAGATTGAATCTTAATATACCTCAGAACAATACATTTTTGTTACCGCGAGATATATTGGCAGCTGCGGATCGTTTGATTGGAATGAAATTTGGAATGGGTACACTTGACGATATGAATCATTTGAAAAATAAGCGTATTCGTTCTGTGGCGGATCTCTTACAAGATCAATTCGGATTGGCTCTGGTTCGTTTAGAAAATGTAGTTAGAGGAACTATATGCGGAGCAATTAGCATAAATTGATACCGACTCCTCAGAATTTGGTAACTTCGACTCCATTAACAACCACTTATGAATCCTTTTCGGATTACACCCATTGTCTCAAGTTTTGGATCGAACAAATCCATTGACACAAATAGTGCATGGGAGAAAATTGAGTTATTTGGGCCCCGGAGGATTGACCGGGCGAACTGCTAATTTTCGGATACGAGATATCCATCCTAGTCACTATGGACGCATTTGCCCAATTGACACGTCTGAAGGGATCAATGTTGGACTTATCGGATCCTTAGCAATTCATGCCAGGATTGGTCATTGGGGGTCTCTAGAAAGTCCATTTATAAAATCTTTGAGAGATCAAAAAAGCACAGATGCTTTATTTATCCCCAAGTCGAGATGAATATTATATGGTAGCGGCAGGAAATTCTTTGGCCTTGAATCAGGGTATTCAGGAAGAACAGGTTGTTCCGGCTCGATACCGCCAAAATTCCTGACTATTGCATGGGAACAAGTTCATCTTCAAGTATTTTCCTTTTCAATATTTTTCTATTGGAGCTTCCTCATTCCTTTTATCGAGCATAATGACGCGAATCGGGCTTTAATGAGTTCTAATATGCAACATAAAGCAGTTCCGCTTTCTCGTTCCGAGAAGTGCATTGTTGGAACTGGGTTGGAACGCCAAGTGGCTCTAGATTCAGGAGTTCCCGCTATAGCCGATCACGAGGAAGATCATTTCCACCGATACTGACAAGATTATTTTATCGGGCAATGGAGATGCTCTAGGCATTCCATTGTTTGTATCAACGTTCAACAAAAATACTTGTATGCATCAAACTGCCCGGGTTCGGCGGGGTAAATGCATTAAAAGGGCAAATTTTAGCGGACGGTGCCGCTACGGTTGATGTGAACTCGCTTTGGGCAAAAACGTACTAGTAGCTTATGCCATGGGAAGGTTACAATTTTGAGGATGCGGTACTCATTAGCGAGCGTCTAGTATATGAAGATATTTATACTTCTTTTCACATACGAAATATGAAATTCAGACTCATGTGACAAGCCAAGGTCCTGAAAGAATCACTAACGAAATACCGCACCTAGAAGCCCATTTACTCCGCAATTTAGACAAAAATGGAATTGTGATGCTGGGATCTTGGGTGGAGACAGGCGATATTTTAGTAGGTAAATTAACGCCTCAGGTGGCGAAAGAATCATCGTATGCTCCAGAAGATAGATTATTACAGGCCATACTTGGGATTCAGGTATCCACTAGGAAACCTGTCTAAAATTACCTATAGGTGGGAGGGTCGAGTCATCGATGTGAGATGGGTCCAGAAAAAGGGGTTCTAGTTATAATCCGAAACGATTCGTGTCTATATTTCACGAAACGCGAAATCAAAGTAGGCGATAAAGTAGCCGGAAGGCATGGAAATAAAGGGATCATTTCAAAAATTTTACCTAGACAGGATATGCCTTATTTGCAAGACGGAAGACCTGTTGATATGGTCTTCAACCCATTAGGAGTACCTTCACGAATGAATGTAGGACAGCTATTTGAATGCTCGCTTGGGTTAGCAGGAGTCTACTAGATAGACATTATCGAATAGCACCATTTGATGAGAGATATGAACAAGAGGCTTCGAGAAAACTAGTGTTTTCGAATTATATCAAGCCAGTAAGCAAACAGCGAATCCATGGGTATTTGAACCCGAATATCCAGGAAAAAGCCGAATATTTGATGGAAGAACAGGAGGCCCTTTGAGCAACCTGTTATAATAGGAAAACCTTATATCTTGAAATTAATTCATCAAGTTGATGATAAAATACATGGGCGTTCAGTGGACATTATGCACTTGTTACACAACCCACTTAGAGGAAGGTCCAAGCAAGGACAACAGGTGGAGAAATGGAGTTTGGGCTCTAGAGGATTTGGTGTTGCTCATATTTTACAAAATGCTTACTTATAAATCTGATCATATTAGAGCTCGCCAAGAAGTACTTGGGACTACGATCATTGGAGGAACAATACCTAAACCCGAAGATGCTCCAGAATCTTTTCGATTGCTCGTCGAAATTACGATCTTTGGCTCTGGAACTGAATCATTTCCTTGTATCTGAAGAACTTCCAGATTAATAGGAAGGAAGCTTAATCGGAATGAATCAAATTTTCTTCTATGATCGACCGATATAAACATCAACAACTCCGAATTGGATCAGTTTCTCCCCAACAAATAAGTGCTTGGGCCAAGAAAATCCTACCTAATGGAGAAACCGTTGGAGAGGTGACAAAACCCTATACTTTTCATTACAAAACCAATAAACCGGAAAAGGATGGATTATTTTGTGAAGAATTTTGGACCTATAAAAGTGGAATTTGCGCTTGTGGAAATTATCGAGTAATTGGAAATCAAAGGAGGGCCCTAAATTTTGTGAACAATGCGGAGTTGATTTGTTGATTCTCAGATGAAGATATCAAATGGGATACATAAGGCTGGCATGTCCAGTAACTCATGTATGTATTTGAAACGTCTTCTAGTTATATCGCCAATCTTTTGACAAACCTCTTAAAGAATAGAGGGTCTAGTATACTGCGATGTGTGATTTGATCAAAATTATTATTTTACAGATTAGGAATGAGAAACTGTCATCCCATTCAATCAATTGGGATGCCCTGGATCTGACATGTCTCTTGGGAAGAGTAACATGAAGCTCAGAATTATGGGCGTATTCAATACTCCCAAATAAAAGGGAATTGGTCTATGGTCGAGTCAGTAAAATAAATAACTAGGAATTTTGAGTTGTACCTCGTGAAAAAAGACTTCTTTTTGTGGAATTAACCGTTCTCATTTCTTTTAGTTCTTTTAGAAAGAAATGAAATATGTTCAAGGAAACAAATATGTCATGGTTGCAGGAGTCTATACATCGCATATAGGCTTGGGCTTTAAGTTAAGGGCATCGTGGTATAATCGTCAGGTACCGCAGGACCTAAGAGATCGAATGGAAGGTACATAGACAAATAAATCCTTATGACACTCCTTTAATTTAAGAGATTCAGCATTCGAGGGAAGTAGACTACTCAAAATTTCACATTTCATTTATGTCCTAATTTTGATTGAATAAAATTAAGAAAATCTAAATCAATAAAGAAGAATCAATCAATGAAATGTTTCTTGGAACTTGAGTAAAGAGTAGACCTTTTGGGGGGTTCTAGAATTTGAAAGCGAGAACTCCTTTACTTTATCTTTATTTGGTGTAACTTCTTGAGCCGGATGAGGAAACTCTCATGTCCGATTTTGAGGGGATCGCAGAACCCTATCCTAATTTTTCTTTTGCTAGGCCCATCGCTAAAAAACACTTTCTTACGATTACGAGGTTCATTCGATATGAAATTCAATCCTGGAAATACAGTATCCACTTTTTTACTACCCAGGTTTCGATACATTTCGAAGTCGCGAAATTTCTACCGGAGCAGGTGCTATTCGAGAACAATTAGCCGATCTAGATTTGCGAATTCTTATCGATTATTCGGTGGTAGAATGGAAGAATTAGGAGAAGAAGGCCTCACGGGTAATGAATGGGAAGATCGAAAAATTGGAAGAAGAAAAGTTTTTGGTTAGACGCATGGAATTGGCTAAGCATTTTATTCGAACAAATATAGAACCAGAATGGATGGTTTTATGTCTATTACCGGTTCTTCCTCGAGTTGAGACCGATCATTCAGATAGATGGGGTAAACTAATGAGTTCGGATATTAATGAACTCTATAGAAGAGTTATCTATCGAAATAATACTCTTACCGATCTATTAACAACAAGTAGATCTACGCCAGAGAATTAGTAATGTCAGGAAAAATTGGTACAAGAAGCCGTGGATACTTCTTGATAATGGAATCCGCGGACAACCAATGAGGACGGTCATAATAAGGTTTACAAGTCGTTTTCAGATGTAATTGAAGGCAAGAGGAAGATTTCGCGAGACTTTGCTTGAAACAGGTCGATTATTCAGGACGTTCTGTCATTGTTGTTGGCCCTCACTTTCATTACATCGCTGTGGATTGCCTCATGAAATAGCAATAGAGCTTTTCAGACATTTGTAATTCGCGGTCTAATTAGACAACATCTTGCTCCGAACATAGGTTGCTAAGAGTAAAATTCAGGAAAAAGGGCCGATTGTATGGGAATACTGCAGAAGTTATGCGGGGACATCCTGTATTGCTGAATAGAGCGCCTACTGCATAGATTAGGTATACAGGCATTCCAACCTATTTTAGTGGAAGGACGCTATTTGTTTACATCCATTAGTTTGTAAGGTTCAATGCAGACTTTGATGAGGGATCAAATGGCAGTTCATGTACCTTTATCTTTAGAGGCGCAAGCGGAAGCTCGTTTACTTATGTTTTCTCATATGAATCTCTTGTCTCCAGCTATTGGGGATCCCATTTCCGTACCTACTCAAGATATGCTTATTGGGCTCTATGTATTAACAGTGGGAATCGTCGAGGTATTTGTGCGAATAGGTATAATCCATGGAATCGAAAAAGCTATCAAAATGAAAGAATTGACGATAATAACTATAAGTCTACAAGGAGCCTTTTTTTGTAATTCCTATGATGCGATTGGAGCTTATAGGCGAAAAGAATCAATTTAGATAGTCCTTTGTGGCTCCGGTGGCGACTAGAGCAATGCGTTATTGCTTCAAGAGAAGCTCCATCGAAGTTCACTATGAATCTTGGGTACCTATCATGAGTTATGGACATTATCTAATAGTAAAGTTTAAAAAAAAAATTCTTTGTATACATTCGACCACTGTTGGTCATATTTCTCTTTACCGAGAAATCGAAGAAGCTATACAAGGGTTTTCAGGCCTACTCATATGATACCCAATCATATGGTATCTAAGCTAA
>NW_026440364.1:52500-57042 GCF_025698485.1 Gossypium arboreum
ATTCAAAATCAAAACAAAATAGAAATATATTTGTCCTTCAAGAGACGGCTTATCATTATTCATTATAATTTCAACTTTCTTTTAGAATTACTCTCTAACTCATTAGAATAATAACTTATTAGAGTTAAATTATACAATTTCTAATTCAATTATTATACATATACAGTTGGGTTTTATTACCAATAAAAACAACATCCCTAGTATTCAATATGAATACTACCATTTCATAGGAGTTTATGAAAAAAAGTCAAAAGCCCTTATCAGTTTGAACCGATGACTTACGCCTTACCATGGCGTTACTCTACCACTGAGTTAAAGGGCGGTTCGATTCAATTACTGAATGAATTAGTAGACGGATAAGATCTATTTATATATATATAAGTATATGCAGTAGACTCATAGTGGCTAGTAGCTCTCAGGAATGAGAATTCTAATTTACTTAACGTGTAGAGGTAAAATGGTTTTATTGGTATTGGGTTTGATAAATATCAATGCAATGAATTGTTTCAAGGCCAATCATAATTGGCTTATCAGAACAGAACGAAATTCATTTATTTGATTAATACAGGTACCTTAGCAATTCGACATAGATCAATCTATTTTATCGAAACATGTGATGAAGGGATTTGCTTTGTCCACCGAACCCAATTTTTAGTTTTGAAAAAAAACACACATAATTTTCGATAACTTCTTGCCTCTTCCAAAAATTCCCGATTTACTTTTGTTAATTTACCGGCTTAGTGTGAGATAGAAACATGCCTGTCTCGTCGTAATAATAGTGAATCAATGAATGAAAGTGGAAAAATGAAGGTTAACTCCTTTTTTATGTTTATATTAAACCAATCACTGATCTTATACTTTGTATTATTAATATAATCTAGTTTCTTTTTATAATATCTATTTATTTCTATTTTATATAATATTTATTAATAAATATTTATATAATAGATTGAATTTATCTAATTTATTTCTATATCGAATAGAGTGGCGATGAATGATTTACTGAGTATAAATCGTGAATCTAAAATGGAAAATCATAAAAGATGGAAAAAGCTCTCGCTCTAGTCATTCCATTATATTGACAATTTCAAAAACTGCTCATACTATGAGCATAGTATAGTCATGATCAGGCAAGTATGCCCCATCGTCTAGCAGTTCAGGACACCTCTCTTTCAAGGAGGCGAGGATTCGACTTCCCTGGGGTAGGGTACTACGAAGGAAGTTGATCATGGATTATCAATAAACCTAGAATTGATTCTTCCTGGGTCGATGCCCGAGCGGTTAATGGGGACGGACTGTAAATTCGTTGGCAATATGTCTACGCTGGTTCAAATCCAGCTCGGCCCAATTCCTTTGATCCGCCATAACCTAAAATGCCCATTTTTGTATTTTGTTTTCGAAAAGCCAAACAAAAAATAGGAAGAATAAAAAGTCAATTTTGTGATATCCATCCCTACCGCTATTTGTTTTTATTTTGTTCTATTTATTTAGTTGTTCCCATAAATTATGACCTTGATAACGCTCTAGATTCATATCAGGATCATTAAATAGAAAGTTTAATGAAAAGAAAAAGAGTAAAGTAAACAAAAAAGAAGACTCTTTTTTGTTTTCATTTTCAAATTGATTATTGATCGATTTATTTGGCAATAACGAAAGGATTCCTAGTAACTAGTAATCCGCGTCGCTCTCACTCAAAGTGCATACCCGTATGGATATCAATATATTACTCGCGCCTTTGTTTACAACCCGGCTTCGAATCTAAAATCTAAATAGAAAATGGCTTGAATGAAATCATAAGACTATCTCTGTTGTACACTTTTCTTTATTCCCTGGGATTGTAGTTCAATTGGTCAGAGCACCGCCCTGTCAAGGCGGAAGCTGCAGTTCGAGCCCGTCAGTCCCGACGGATAAAATTTTAAAATACATCAATAGATCCCTCCGTTTTCTGTCAAAGGGATACAAATGACAAATTTCATTCCCAACGATATCTTTATCTTTTTTTTATTTATTTTTCCTTTCTCTTTTTGTTGGGGTTTATTTGGAAACTATTTGTAAACGGTGAAAGTGGAAAAGCAGTCAGATGATACATCATCAGATGATTGTACAAGGAAGGCAGTAGATTATCGAAAAGAAAGGGTGGAAAGAATATATATAAATAAAGGAATTCTTTTGATTGGACCAGGCATCACTTTTTGTATTCGGTGTGGATAAAGATCTTCCTATGTTATACTATTCAATTCTCGACGGTGAATCGATTTGATAGCCTAGATATTGTTATTCATGATATTGATCCGATTCGATGTCATTGAAATGTAAGTCATTGCATTGAATTTACAAGCGACAAATTTATCATCTCTATGGGATTAAATCGAGTTATTGCGAAGTAAAAAAACAATGAAATTATGGAGTAAATATTCTCGCATTTATTGCTACAGCGCTGTTCATTCTAGTTCCTACCGCTTTTTTTCATAAATAATAAAATAAATTGCATGAACTTAGCTCAATCAAATACTGATATTGATGTTTTATTTCTATGCAATGATTTGGTCTAATGAATTCGTCCATTTAGATTGTATCCATGTGAGATAATGCTAAATAAAAAATAAAAGGAAGAGACGAATTTACATTACAAAAAACGATATAAAAAAAAAATGATTAGGAAAAAAAAGGGGGGTAAAATTAGGTATATGGAATCTAATGGCTATAAGACAGCTCTTGTCTATCCTTTGAGGAATAATTCTAGAATCCAATTGAATCTAAGACATGAATAGTTGGTTTACGTTATGTAAAAACACATGTATATGGGATATTAGATATTGACTAGTTATATACGAACATATTGACTAGTTATATACGAACTCAAAATATATCTAATCCAACCTACTACTGTGGAGTTAGATAGGTATTCCAATAGAAGAATAAAGTTCCTCTGTTTCGTCTTTGCTTTGAATTGAACGAATAAAGAGATAAAATAAAGACAAAACGAAGAATTCAAAGCAAAGAATGGGTTGGAAAAAGAAAGGGAAGAACAAAGTATGTGCGGATTCAAAAAATCTAGTGGATGGGACCTAAAAAAGATGTCGAAATAGTTCTGACGGTTCAATAATCTTCTCACTTCCATTCGGGTTCTTAGTTACTTCGGCAGGTTGAATCTTAGCGATGGAATAATATAATTAAGTCAAAATTCATTGGATGATTGTATCATTAACCATTTCTTTATTTTGGTGCGAGGAACTTATCATGAATCCACTGATTTCTGCCGCTTCCGTTATTGCTGCTGGGTTGGCTGTCGGGCTTGCTTCTATTGGACCTGGAGTTGGTCAAGGTACTGCTGCAGGCCAAGCTGTAGAAGGTATCATGAGACAACCCGAGGCGGAGGGAAAAATACGAGGTACTTTATTGCTTAGTTTGGCTTTTATGGAAGCTTTAACAATTTATGGGCTGGTTGTAGCATTGGCACTCTTATTTGCGAATCCTTTGTTTAATCCTATAAACATGAAATTTTGTATTTTTTTCTTATTTTATGGCTTGGGACTTACTCCTCCTTTTCGAATTCTATCAAGATTTCACCTACAATTAATTATTCGTTGGGACAATAATCCATGGGAAGGATTAATTTGAGGATGAGGAATTATCACACGACTCGCTTTCTTCCTTCCTTCTTAGTTCAAGAGAACCCTTATTTCTCATTTATTGTTTAAAGGAGTATTGCAACGAATGAGGTATTTTGCCATTGACATGAAACCTGCCCCTAATTCTAATAAAATTATTATTATTAGAATTTTCAATTGAAAAAAAATACATTTCTAGCTAACTAGATAAATAGAATATATTTTTGACTCCGTTTAGACATAGGTAAATGAAAATTCATTATTTATGAATAATTTTATAAAAATTTAATAATTTATTAAAACAAAAAAAGAAATACATAGAATTAGAATAATTAGAATAATATAAATATGATAGAATAGAATAAATGGAAAAGGAGTCAAAGCGATATAATACAAAAAAAAGAACCGAGTTCTTTTTTTTTAGTCTATCTAAAATAAAATAGGAGATCATATGAAAAATGTAACCGATTCTTTCGTTTCCTTGGGTCACTGGCCATCCGCCAGGAGTTTCAGGGTTAATACCGATATTTTAGCAACAAATCCAATAAATCTAAGTGTAGTCCTTGGTGTATTGATCTTTTTTGGAAAGGGAGTGTGTGCGAGTTGTTTATTTCAAGAATAGGCTGGATTCACCCAGTTGTACTTTTTTTCATTATAACTAGGAAAGAAAAAGTGCATGATCCGCAATTACTTCTGAATAAATTTTTAAAATCATATTATAGAACCATAGCATTTCGTGATTCATTGGTACATCGACTTTGATTCTCTATTAACCAATAATCTGGGACCATTAACATGGTTAAGGCCAAACCCGTTTGAAGTTCAGATGCAGCAGGGTACTCTTTCTACTACTATGTTACTAAATACAGAAATATTTTCAAAACAAAAATGTTTTTTCGATATAAAACACTCATGTCGATAAAACGATTTG
>NW_026440365.1:0-77936 GCF_025698485.1 Gossypium arboreum
TGTTAACGGACTTAATTCATTAATTAAACAATTTCATACAATTCATTTTAAAATTTCCAGACAAGCTGGCTAACTGCATCACAGTCACTTTAAAATAATATCTCGAGTTACGAAACTCAAAATCCAATTCCGTAAATTTTTCCTGAAACTAGACTCATATATATATCTACTAATTTTTTCTAGAATTTTTGGTTGGGCCAATTAGTACAGTTTATTAGTTAAAGTCTCCCTGTTTCAGGGTTCAACTACTCTGACCTCTGTGTATTACGAATCAGATATCTCCTGTACAGAGCTTCAATGACTATTCCGTTTGTCTCTAATAAAACTAGACTCAATAAGAAATCTGTACATCTAAAGCGTGACTTCTAATTATCTTTGTAAAATTTATGGTGAATTTCAAAGTCAGAACAGGGGATCCAGAAATCGCTCTGGCCCTGTTCCACAAAAATTTAAACATCTCATAAAATATAGCTCATATACCTGTTTCGCTTATTCCATATGAAAATAGACTCATCAAGCTTCGATTCCATAACTTATTCATTATTTAATTCCATTTCTACTATTTTTAGTGATTTTTAAACTCACGTCACTGCTGCTGTCTGAATCTATTTTATGGTAAATTTTACCTATTTCATGGTTTCCATGGATTAGCTAGCAATTTGACATACATAATAATAATATGATCATGATTAGCCATTCCAATGGCTAATCATTACCAAGCATTTCTATTTCCATACAACTCAATAACCATATCATAAGACCATATATACAAAATGATTATAATGCTATACATGCCATACTCAAAATATACAAGCCATTATGCCAAGATGGTATACGGATAGTGTGAGCGTGCCTCCGACCGCTTCCGATTTCCGAGCTGGCTTGTCAACACTACAAGGAATGAAAAGGAGGAGTAAGCATAAATGCTTAGTAAGCTCACATGCAAATAGCAAGTAACATAACCATATAAGCAAACATAAAACATCATTTGCATAATCATCACCAAGACATTCATATCACCTTTTCATTTATCATCTTACCATATTGTTGTTATATCGAGTTTTCAACCCGAGGGTTAAGTACATACCTGTTCAAATTATCCATTTCACAACACTTACCAATACGTCCCTTTCATCTTGAGTATTCCTCCATTTGAGTAGAACTTTACCCGCTGAACACATCGGAATATAATTCGGATACATGGATAACTTGCACATAATTGCCACATATTCAATCAAGCAATCATGTAACCCGCCCATAAGCGAACTCGGACTCAACTCAACGAGCTCGGCGTTCAGATCCATAAGTGAACTCGGACTCAACTCAACGAGTTCGGATGCCTAGTTACATCTCACGAACTCGGACTCAACTCAACGAGTTCGGACATTCGCATCCATAAGTGAACTCGGACTCAACTCAACGAGTTCGGATGCTCAACCATCCTAGTGACATGTCACTTGTATCCTAATCTATTCCTAAGGTTCAAACGGGCTTTTCCTCTAACACTTATCCTTGCCGCCTTCCGTAGAATGCCAAATCAATACTCGGTAACAATTATATTTAACAAGTAGTTCACATAATTTACATATTATTTGAAATTAACCACAAAGCATACATTTCATAATAAAATTCAGCATAACACATAATTAATATCAATAACTTAAAAATAACAATTATGCTACATTATTTACACATGAACTTACCTCGTATGCTAAAATGGCTATTTTACCATTTCGCCCACAACTTGGTATTTTCCCATTTTAGCCCAATTTCAGTTTTCCTTGCTCTATCATTTAAAATATAGTCTAATTAGGACTCACATTATTCAAATTGACCCAAAATCATATTTTGGAAAAATTACAATTTTGCCCCTAAACTTTTGCATATTTACACTTTTTCCCCAAAGCTCGTAAATTAAACTTCAGCCTATTTTCTTATGTTTTATGACATCCTGATCATTTTTCCTTCTATGGCAACATCAAATTCTCACTCTAACATGTACTTATGACTATTAGGTATTTTTACCGATTAAGCCCTTTTGCTCGTTTTCACTTAAAACCGAGTAGCACAAGTTGTCTAACATAATTTAAAACTTCATATTCTATCATAAAACACTAAAATACACAAATTTCACCTATGGGTATTTTTCCAAATATAAACCCTAGGTTAAATTATTGCTAGCATAAGCTAAATCGAGCTACGGACTCCAAAACGTAAAAATCATTAAAACGAGGCTAGAAACGAACTTACAATCGAGCTTGGAAGCTTGAAAACCCTAGCCATGGTTTCTCCTTGCTATATTCGATCTTGGGGTTGAAGATGAGCAAAATTGGCTTTTAATTTTGTATTTTAATTCATTTTACCCTAAATGACCAAAATGCCCTTACTACTAAACTTTCCAAAATTCCATCCATGTCCAATTTTTGTCCATAGACTTAGAAATTGGTAAAATTACTCTTTAAGGACCTCTAATTAATAATCTAATTCAATTTTATGCAAAATACTTCTAGAACACAAGTTTTGCAATTTATTCAATTTAGTCCCAAATTTCAAATTAGGCACTTTATGCATAAAATTTCTTCACGAAATTTTCACACAATCATGCAATCATATCATAGACCTTAAAATAATCATAAAATAATTATTTCTATATCGGATTTTGTGGTCACGAAACCACTATTCGACTAGGTCCAAAATCGGGATATTACAACTCTCCCCTTCGTGGATTTTCGCCCCTAAAATCTTACCGTAAAAGTGGTCTTCACTTTTAATCTCATATTTGGTGTCAAGAACTTGCACTTAGACTGCACCTCCAATACATCTCTTCAATTTCTCATATGATCTAAAAGCTTACAGTCTCAACTCTCAATTGTTCTTAAATTTTCAACCCTTCTCAATTTCCCATGATATCATGACATAAAACCTGGATCTCAACTTGATTTAATGGAGACCGGAATTCCAAGAAATCCGACAATTAAAGAGACTCGAAATTCCATGAATCGATGAGTAGGAATTCATTCAATACAGATGTGATTTATAGATCTCGCCAAACATTTAACAATAGGATACATCACATTTTCCTCTTCCGCCATAGAAATAATTCTAATATGGCCTCAAGAATAATCCTTCTCATTTCCATCCCAATATCAACATTGACAAGGATAATTTTGATAGATCCCAATGCTCGGCTTTAACCCTTTAACAACTCCGATTTTATGTAACATCGGATGCTCTAAACTATCACATTACCTCACCGTCTTGAAACACATCACAATTCATACAACAATACATTACCGAAAGTCGAAGTCATTGCTCAATGTAGACTAGTCTAGTTCAGACGCCTTGTTACCAATATTCTCATCTATCCGAACTGTCAACATGTAATAAACTTTTCAGCTTTCACAAGATGGAAACCTTATCATTCGTAGTGACTTAAACTAATATTCAACTCTTTCTATTAAATATAGACTTCTCGCTCAAACTATTTACTCTTTGATCTGCACAAAATGAAATTCTATTATCAAACTTGGGAAAAATAATCCCGACATAATTGTCACATGAAATCTTTCAAATAAATAATTTACCATACCGACTAAAACTCGCGCTTTTATCACCTATGCCTTTTCGATGTCAAATCCTTACACGTAAATTAGAAAAATCCCAATACTAAAATCACCACATTACCAAGATCAAATTAGAAGTATAGTCATATTTGACATGATTATCACGAGCTAAAGAACGATTAACATGAGTCATAATTGACAAATTATGGAACAAAGATAACAAGAAAACCGAATAAAGAAATCCAAGATAGAGAAACCTGAATAAAGAAATCCGAATAAAGAGATCCGGATAAAGAAACCCAAGATACGATACTATGCCGAGAATCGAAAACCAAATTCATAGAGAAAATACAGAATACCCGATAATTCTTCAAAGAAAGAAAGTCCAAAAGAAAACATCATTTAATCCCATGAAATCAAATATAACAAGATCAATATATCTTCCCATACATATATATCGATGAAGCATCAAGTAGAAGAAACAGAATCATAATATCATATGAATTCTCTCATCAATTCTTATCGATTTAAATGAAATAGAATACCCAATGAAATAGAGCAATATAAATTATAAACCAGTCAGACTACCAATGCTTTCATCCAACACCAAAATTAGAAGACATTCCCATATAACAAGAATTTCTTCAAGATCAATAGCCATAGAAATATTTCGAGAACGGTGAACACATAGAACATCTCAAAAGAGATCGCTAAATCATCTCGGTCATAACTGTCACACTCAGATAATTCACATTTGAAATATCATTTCCCAACTAGTTCTGCCGTCACAAATTTTATATTAAACCATTCACTAAAAAGGCCAATTCGAATAAATTTCGATTTACACTTTTCTCGACCTTGCACTTGAGTAATTCGATTTACCAAGGAGAATTCCTTTTCTAACTAGGACAAGGCATAACTCCAATAATTTTACGCCAATCCGATACTTTTCGCTCGACTTTACTTATCACTCATTTTCAATCTCGGATCATACTTATAATTATTCTATCATCGAACTCTTTGGGTTCTCAACCGAAAACTTATTCAATACAAATCTCATGAAATTCCATTATAAGTACCACTTTGGTAAGGGGGAGGGTTGTAGGACCTCTGACTCGACTTTCTTATACATACACATATGACACAACTTCCATCATCATAGTAACATCATCAAAATCATGTCATTCATTCATGTTGGCTTACACCAATTTTCCTATTGTCCCATTTAGACAATATACTTATGCATACATTCTATGTTTTCTAGACAGCTTTACTTATCCATTCAATTAATTAAATTAATTCATGCTCATGACATTATATAAGGCCAAACAAACATAGATATTTGTATCACAATCACAACTTTCATTTCGTGCATCATCATGTACATATCATTACAATCATATAATTCAGTCCAACAATTTAACATAGATAAGTTCATTTCATTATAATCCTTTACCTCATAAAAATTATATACCATTAACATTCATCAACATTCGACATCCAATCAAGACAAGGACATTTTCATTCAGTATCATAATATTATGACCTTTATTCATACCTCTACTACTTTCTATTTATTCCGTTCATCTTATCAAGTAAGCCACATACACTACATCATATGAGCATTAAGCAAATATGAATATTTATCACAACATGAACTTTCATCTCACATATTATCACATATGTATCATAAACCTTTTCTGAACCGAGACTTATCATAATCATAATTTTACTCAAATACCTTTACTTAACATTGAACATGGTTGGCGAGCTCGGTTGGAGAGTACCTGTCTAAATAAGACGGTACTTATACGCTTCGGAAGACATCACACTATCACACAGATCGCTGGCATGTATAGCTAAACTTTTACACATGCTAGGTTAGTCCGAGAACCGACTAAACCTGCTCGATACCACTAAATGTAACACCCGTGCACCCGAGACCGCTGTTTGAGTCGAACACAAGGTGTTAACGGACTTAATTCATTAATTAAAATTTCATACAATTCATTTTAAAATTTCCAGACAAGCTGGCTAACTGCATCACAGTCGCTTTAAAAATAATATCTCGAGTTACGAAACTTGAAATCCAATTCTGTAAATTTTTCCTGAAACTAGACTCATATATATATCTACTAATTTTTTCTAGAATTTTGGTTGGGCCAATTAGTACAGTTTATTAGTTAAAGTCTCCCTGTTTCAGGGTTCAACTATTCTGACCTCTGTGTATTACGAATCAGATATCTCCTGTACAGAGCTTCAATGACTATTCCGTTTGTCTCTAATAAAACTAGACTCAATAAGAAATCTGTACATCTAAAGCGTGACTTCTAATTATCTTTGTAAAATTTATGGTGAATTTCCAAAGTCAGAACAGGGATCCAGAAATCGCTGTGGCCCTGTTCCACAAAAATTTAAACATCTCATAAAATATAGCTCATATACCTGTTTCGCTTATTCCATATGAAAATAGACTCATCAAGCTTCGATTCCATAACTTATTCATTATTTAATTCCATTTCTACTATTTTTAGTGATTTTTTTAAACTCACGTCACTGCTGCTGTCTGAATCTATTTTATGGTAAATTTTACCTATTTCATGGTTTCCATGGATTAGCTAGCAATTTGACATACATAATACTAATATGATCATGATTAGCCATTCCAATGGCTAATCATTACCAAGCATTTCTATTTCCATACAACTCAATAACCATATCATAAGACCATATATACAAAATGATTATAATGCTATACATGCCATACTCAAAATATACAAGCCATTATGCCAAGATGGTATACGGATAGTGTGAGCGTGCCTCCAAAACACCGCTTCCGATTTCCGAGCTGGCTTGTCAACACTACAAGGAATGAAAAGGAGCTGGGAGTAAGCATAAATGCTTAGTAAGCTCACATGCAAATAGCAAGTAACATAACCATATAAGCAAACATAAAACATCATTTGCATAATCATCACCAAGACATTCATATCACCTTTTCATTTATCATCTTACCATATTGTTGTTATATCGAGTTTTCAACCCGAGGGTTAAGTACATACCTGTTCAAATTATCCATTTCACAAAACTTACCAATACGTCCCTTTCATCTTGAGTATTCCTCCATTTGAGTAGAACTTTACCCGTTGAACACATCTTGAATATAATTCGGATACATGGATAACTTGCACATAAGTGCCACATATTCAATCAAGCTACCATGTAACCCGCCCATAAGTGAACTCGGACTCAACTCAACGAGCTCATAAGGGCGTTCGATCCATAAGTGAACTCGGACTCAACTCAACGAGTCCGGATGCCTAGTTACATCTCACGAACTCGGACTCAACTCAACGAGTTCGGACATTCGCATCCATAAGTGAACTCGGACTCAACTCAACGAGTTCGGATGCTCAACCATCCTAGTGACATGTCACTTGTATCCTAATCTATTCCTAAGGTTCAAACGGGCTTTTCCTCGAACACTTATCCTTGCCGTCTTCCGTAGAATGCCAAATCAATACTCTGTAACAATTATATTTAACAAGTAGTTCACATAATTTACATATTATTTGAAATTAACCACAAAGCATACATTTCATAATAAAATTCAGCATAACACATAATTAATATCAATAACTTAAAATAACAATTATGCTACATTATTTACACATGAACTTACCTCGATGCTTAAAATGGCTATTTTACCATTTCGCCCACAACTTGGTATTTTCCCCATTTTAGCCCAATTTCAGTTTTCCTTGCTCTATCATTTAAAATATAGTCTAATTAGGACTCACATTATTCAAATTGACCCAAAATCATATTTTGGAAAAATTACAATTTTGCCCCTAAACTTTTGCATATTTACACTTTTTCCCCAAAGCTCGTAAATTAAACTTCAGCCTATTTTCTTATGTTTTATGACATGCTGATCATTTTTCCTTCTATGGCAACATCAAATTCTCACTCTAACATGTACTTATGACTATTAGGTATTTTTACCGATTAAGCCCTTTTGCTCGTTTTCACTTAAAACCGAGTAGCCCAAGTTGTCTAACACAATTTAAAACTTCATATTCTATCATAAAACAATAAAATACACAAATTTCACCTATGGGTATTTTTCCAAATATAAACCCTAGGTTAAATTATTGCTAGCATAAGCTAAATCGAGCTACGGACTCCAAAACGTAAAAATCATTAAAAACGAGGCTAGAACGAACTTACAATCGAGCTTGGAAGCTTGAAAACCCTAGCCATGGTTTCTCCTTGCTATATTCGGCCTTGGGGTTGAAGATGAGCAAAATTGGCTTTTAATTTTGTATTTTAATTCATTTTACCCTAAATGACCAAAATGCCCTTACTACTAAACTTTCCAAAAATTCCATCCATGTCCAATTTTTGTCCATAGACTTAGAAATTGGTAAAATTACTCTTTAAGGACCTCTAATTAATAATCTAATTCAATTTTATGCAAAATACTTCTAGAACACAAGTTTTGCAATTTATTCAATTTAGTCCCAAATTTCAAATTAGGCACTTTATGCATAAAATTTCTTCACGAAATTTTCACACAATCATGCAATCATATCATAGACCTTAAAATAATCATAAAATAATTATTTCTATATCGGATTTTGTGGTCACGAAACCACTATTCTGACTAGGTCCAAAATCAGGATATTACAACTCTCCCCTTCGTGGATTTTCGCCCCAAAATCTTACCGTAAAAGTGGTCTTCACTTTTAATCTCATATTTGGTGTCAAGAACTTGCACTTAGACTGCACCTCCAATACATCTCTTCAATTTCTCATATGATCTAAAAGCTTACGCCTCAACTCTCAATTGTTCTTAAATTTTCAACCCTTCTCAATTTCCCATGATATCATGACATAAAACCCGGATCTCAACTTGATTTAATGGAGACCGAATTCCAAGAAATCCGACAATTAAAGAGACACGAAATTCCATGAATCTGATGAGTAGGAATTCATTCAATACAGATGTGATTTATAGATCTCGCCAAACATTTAACAATAGGATACATCACATTTTCCTCTTTCCGCCATAGAAATAATTCTAATATGGCCTCAAGAATAATCCTTCTCATTTCCATCCCAATATCAACATTGACAAGGATAATTTTGATAGATCCCAATGCTCGGCTTTAACCCCTTTAACAACTCCGATTTTATGTAACATCGGATGCTCTAAACTATCACATTACCTCACTGTCTTGAAACACATCACAATTCATACAACAATACATTACTGAAAGTCAGGAAGTCATTGCTCAATGTAGACTAGTCTAGTTCAGACGCTTCGGTTACCAATATTCTCATCTATCCGAACTCTGTCAACATGTAATAAACTTTTCAGCTTTCACAAGATGGAAACCTTATCATTCGTAGTGACTTAAACTAATATTCAACTCTTTCTATTAAATATAGACTTCTCGCTCAAACTATTTACTCTTTGATCTGTACAAAATGAAATTCTATTATCAAACTTGGGAAAAATAATCCGACATAATTGTCACATGAAATCTTTCAAATAAATAATTTACCATACCGACTAAAACTCGCGCTTTTATCACCTATGCCTTTATCGATGTCAAATCCTTACATAGAAATTAGAAAAATCCCAATACTAAAATCACCACATTACCAAGATCAAATTAGAAGTATAGTCATATTTGACATGATTATCACGAGCTAAAGAACGATTGAACATGAGTCATAATTGACAAATTATGGAACAAAGATAACAAGAAAACCGAATAAAGAAATCCAAGATAGAGAAACCCGAATAAAGAAATCCGTAATAAAGAGATCCAGGATAAAGAAACCCAAGATACGATACTATGCCGAGAATCGAAAACCAAATTCATAGAGAAAATACAGAATACCTCGATAATTCTTCAAAGAAAGAAAGTCCAAAAGAAAACATCATTTAATCCCATCGAAATCAAATATAACAAGATCAATATATCTTCCCATACATATATATCGATGAAGCATCAAGTAGAAGAAACAGAATCATAATATCATATGAATTCTCTCATCAATTCTTATCAGACGAAATGAAATAGAATACCCAATGAAATAGAGCAATATAAATTATAAACCAATCAGACTACCAATGCTTTCATCCAACACCAAAATTAGAAGACATTCCCATATAACAAGAATTTCTTCAGAAGATCAATAGCCATAGAAATATTTCTGAGAACGGGTGAACACATAGAACATCTCAAAAGAGACTGCTAAATCTGTCCGGTCATAACTGTCACACTCAGATAATTCACATTTGAAATATCATTTCCCCAACTAGTTCTCGTCACAAATTTTATATTAAACCATTCACTAAAAAGGCCAATTTGAATAAATTTCGATTTACACTTTTCTCGACCTTGCACTTGAGTAATTCGATTTACCAAGGAGAATTCCTTTTCTAACTAGGACAAGGTATAACTCCAATAATTTTTACGTCAATCCGATACTTTTCGGCTCGACTTTACTTATCAGCTCATTTTCAATCTCGGATCATACTTATAATTATTCTATCATCGAACTCTTTGGGTTCTCAACCAAAACTTATTCAATACAAATCTCATGAAATTCCATTATAAGTACCACTTTGGTAAGGGGAGGGTTGTAGGACCTCGACTCGACTTTCTTATACATACACATATGACACAACTTCCATCATCATAGTAACATCATCAAAATCATGTCATTCATTCATGTTGGCTTACACCAATTTTCCTATTGTCCCATTTAGACAATATACTTATGCATACATTCTATGTTTTCTAGACAACTTTACTTATCCATTCAATTAATTAAATTAATTCATGCTCATGACATTATATAAGGCCAAACAAACATAGATATTTGTATCACAATCACAACTTTCATTTCGTGCATCATCATGTACATATCATTACAATCATATAATTCAGTCCAACAATTTAACATAGATAAGTTCATTTCATTATAATCCTTTACCTCATAAAATTTATATACCATTAACATTCATCAACATTCAACATCCAATCAAGACAAGGACATTTTCATTCAGATTATAATATTATGACCTTTATTCATACCTCTACTACTTTCTATTTATTCCGTTCATCTTATCAAGTAAGCCACATACACTACATCATATGAGCATTAAGCAAATATGAATATTTATCACAACATGAACTTTCATCTCACATATTATCACATATGTATCATAAACCTTTATTCATACTTTTCTGAACCGAGACTTATCATAATCATAATTTTACTCAAATACCTTTACTTAACATTGAACATGGTTGGCGCAGCTCGGTTGGAGAGTACCTGCCTAAATAAGACGGTACTTATACGAGTCGGAAGACATCACACTATCACGATCGCTGGCATGTATAGCTAAACTTTTACACATGCTAGGTTAGTCCGAGAACCGACTAAACCTGCTCTGATACCACTAAATGTAACACCCCGTACCCGAGACCGTTGCCGGAGTCGAACACAAGGTGTTAACGGACTTAATTCATTAATTAAACAGCTCATACAATTCATTTTAAAATTTCCAGACAAGCTGGCTAACTGCATCACAGTCGCTTTAAAAATAATATCTCGAGTTACGAAACTTGAAATCCAATTCTGTAAATTTTTCCTGAAACTAGACTCATATATATATCTACTAATTTTTTTCTAGAATTTTTGGTTGGGCCAATTAGTACAGTTTATTAGTTAAAGTCTCCCCTGTTTCAGGGTTCAACTATTCTGACCTCTGTGTATTACGAATCAGATATCTCCCTGTACAGAGCTTCAATGACTATTCCGTTTGTCTCTAATAAAACTAGACTCAATAAGAAATCTGTACATCTAAAGCGTGACTTCTAATTATCTTTGTAAAATTTATGGTGAATTTCCAAAGTCAGAACAGGGGATCCAGAAATCGCTCTGGCCCTGTTCCACAAAAATTTAAACATCTCATAAAATATAGCTCATATACCTGTTTCGCTTATTCCATATGAAAATAGACTCATCAAGCTTCGATTCCATAACTTATTCATTATTTAATTCCATTTCTACTATTTTTAGTGATTTTTTAAACTCACGTCACTGCTGCTGTCTGAATCTATTTTATGGTAAATTTTACCTATTTCATGGTTTCCATGGATTAGCTAGCAATTTGACATACATAATACCAAATATGATCATGATTAGCCATTCCAATGGCTAATCATTACCAAGCATTTCTATTTCCATACAACTCAATAACCATATCATAAGACCATATATACAAAATGATTATAATGCTATACATGCCATACTCAAAATATACAAGCCATTATGCCAAGATGGTATACGGATAGTGTGAGCGTGCCTCCGACCGCTTCCGATTTCGAGCTGGCTTGTCAACACTACAAGGAATGAAAAGGAGGAGTAAGCATAAATGCTTAGTAAGCTCACATGCAAATAGCAAGTAACATAACCATATAAGCAAACATAAAACATCATTTGCATAATCATCACCAAGACATTCATATCACCTTTTCATTTATCATCTTACCATATTGTTGTTATATCGAGTTTTCAACCCGAGGGTTAAGTACATACCTGTTCAAATTATCCATTTCACAACACTTACCAATACGTCCCTTTCATCTTGAGTATTCCTCCATTTGAGTAGAACTTTACCCGTTGAACACATCGAATATAATTCGGATACATGGATAACTTGCACATAAGTGCCACATATTCAATCAAGCAATCATGTAACCCGCCCATAAGTGAACTCGGACTCAACTCAACGAGCTCGGGCGTTCAGATCCATAAGTGAACTCGGACTCAACTCAACGAGTTCGGATGCCTAGTTACATCTCACGAACTCTGACTCAACTCAACGAGTTCGGACATTCGATCCATAAGTGAACTCGGACTCAACTCAACGAGTTCGGATGCTCAACCATCCTAGTGACATGTCACTTGTATCCTAATCTATTCCTAAGGTTCAAACGGGCTTTTCCTCTAACACTTATCCTTGCCGCCTTCCGTAGAATGCCAAATCAATACTCGGTAACAATTATATTTAACAAGTAGTTCACATAATTTACATATTATTTGAAATTAACCACAAAGCATACATTTCATAATAAAATTCAGCATAACACATAATTAATATCAATAACTTAAAAATAACAATTATGCTACATTATTTACACATGAACTTACCTCGTATGCTAAAATGGCTATTTTTACCATTTCGTCCACAACTTGGTATTTTCCCCATTTTAGCCCAATTTCAGTTTTCCTTGCTCTATCATTTAAAATATAGTCTAATTAGGACTCACATTATTCAAATTGACCCAAAATCATATTTTGGTAAAATTACAATTTTGCCCCTAAACTTTTGCATATTTACACTTTTGCCCCAAAGCTCGTAAATTAAACTTCAGCCTATTTTCTTATGTTTTATGACATGCTGATCATTTTTCCTTCTATGGCAACATCAAATTCTCACTCTAACATGTACTTATGACTATTAGGTATTTTTACCGATTAAGCCCTTTTGCTCGTTTTCACTTAAAACCGAGTAGCACAAGTTGTCTAACATAATTTAAAACTTCATATTCTATCATAAAACACCAAAATACACAAATTTCACCTATGGGTATTTTTCCAAATATAAACCCTAGGTTAAATTATTGCTAGCATAAGCTAAATCGAGCTACCAGGACTCCAAAAACGTAAAAATCATTAAAAACGAGGCTAGAACGGACTTACAATCGAGCTTGGAAGCTTGAAAACCCTAGCCATGGTTTCTCCTTGCTATATTCGGCCTTGGGGTTGAAGATGAGCAAAATTGGCTTTTAATTTTGTATTTTAATTCATTTTACCCTAAATGACCAAAATGCCCTTACTACTAAACTTTCCAAAATTCCATCCATGTCCAATTTTTGTCCATAGACTTAGAAATTGGTAAAATTACTCTTTAAGGACCTCTAATTAATAATCTAATTCAATTTTATGCAAAATACTTCTAGAACACAAGTTTTGCAATTTATTCAATTTAGTCCCAAATTTCAAATTAGGCACTTTATGCATAAAATTTCTTCACGAAATTTTCACACAATCATGCAATCATATCATAGACCTTAAAATAATCATAAAATAATTATTTCTATATCGGATTTTGTGGTCACGAAACCACTATTCCGACTAGGTCCAAAATCGATATTACAACTCTCCCCTTCGTGGATTTTCGCCCCGAAAATCTTACCGTAAAAGTGGTCTTCACTTTTAATCTCATATTTGGTGTCAAGAACTTGCACTTAGACTGCACCTCCAATACATCTCTTCAATTTCTCATATGATCTAAAAGCTTACGCCTCAACTCTCAATTGTTCTTAAATTTTCAACCCTTCTTAATTTCCCATGATATCATGACATAAAACCCGGATCTCAACTTGATTTAATGGAGACCGAATTCTAAGAAATCCAACAATTAAAAGAGACGAAATTCCATGAATCGATGAGTAGGAATTCATTCAATACAAATGTGATTTATAGATCTCGCCAAACATTTAACAATAGGATACATCACATTTTCCTCTTTCCGCCATAAAAATAATTCTGATATGGCCTCAAGAATAATCCTTCTCATTTCCATCCCAATATCAACATTGACAAGGATAATTTTGATAGATCCCAATGCTCGGCTTTAACCCTTTTAACAACTCCGATTTTATGTAACATCGGATGCTCTAAACTATCACATTACCTCACCGTCTTGAAACACATCACAATTCATACAACAATACATTACCGAAAGTCGAAGTCATTGCTCAATGTAGACTAGTCTAGTTCGACGCCTTGCTACCAATATTCTCATCTATCCGAACTCTGTCAACATGTAATAAACTTTTTAGCTTTCACAAGATGGAAACCTTATCATTCAGAGTGACTTAAACTAATATTCAACTCTTTCTATTAAATATACACTTTCGCTCAAACTATTTACTCTTTTATCCGTACAAAATGAAATTCTATTATCAAACTTGGGAAAATAATCCGACATAATTGTCACATGAAATCTTTCAAATAAATAATTTACCATACCGACTAAAACTCGCGCTTTTATCACCTATGCCTTTATCGATGTCAAATCCTTACATAGAAATTAGAAAAATCCCAATACTAAAACCACCACATTACCAAGATCAAATTAGAAGTATAGTCATATTTGACATGATTATCACGAGCTGAAGAACGATTGAACATGAGTCATAATTGACAAATTATGGAACAAAGATAACAAGAAAACCGAATAAAGAAATCCAAGATAGAGAAACCCGTAATAAAGAAATCCGAATAAAGAGATCCCGGATAAAGAAACCCAAGATACGATACTATGCGGAGAATCGAAAACCAAATTCATAGAGAAAATACGAATACCTCGATAATTCTTCAAAGAAAGAAAGTCCAAAAGAAAACATCATTTAATCCCATCGAAATCAAATATAACAAGATCAATATATCTTCCCATACATATATATCGATGAAGCATCAAGTAGAAGAAGCAGAATCATAATATCATATGAATTCTCTCATCAATTCTTATCGATTTAAATGAAATAGAATACCCGATAAAATAGAGCAATATAAATTATAAACCAATCAGACTACCAATGCTTTCATCCAACACCAAATTAGAAGACATTCCCATATAACAAGAATTTCTTCAAGATCAATAGCCATAGAAATATTTTCGAGAACGGGTGAACACATAGAACATCTCAAAAGAGATCGCTAAATCTGTCGGTCATAATCGTCACACTCAGATAATTCACATTTGAAATATCATTTCCCCAACTAGTTCTCGTCACAAATTTTATATTAAACCATTCACTAAAAAGGCCAATTCTGAATAAATTTCGATTTACACTTTTCTTGACCTTGCACTTGAGTAATTCGATTTACCAAGGAGAATTCCTTTTCTAACTAGGACAAGGCATAACTCCAATAATTTTTACGTCAATCCGATACTTTTCGCTCGACTTTACTTATCAGCTCATTTTCAATCTCGGATCATACTTATAATTATTCTATCATCGAACTCTTTGGGTTCTCAACCGAAAACTTATTCAATACAAATCTCATGAAATTCCATTATAAGTACCACTTTGGTAAGGGGGAAGGGTTGTAGGACCTCTGACTCGACTTTCTTATACATACACATATGACACAACTTCCATCATCATAGTAACATCATCAAAATCATGTCATTCATTCATGTTGGCTTACACCAATTTTCCTATTGTCCCATTTAGACAATATACTTATGCATACATTCTATGTTTTCTAGATGCTTTACTTATCCATTCAATTAATTAAATTAATTCATGCTCATGGCATTATATAAGGCCAAACAAACATAGATATTTGCATCACAATCACAACTTTCATTTCGTGCATCATCATGTACATATCATTACAATCATATAATTCAGTCCAACAATTTAACATAGATAAGTTCATTTCATTATAATCCTTTATCTCATAAAATTTGTATATCATTAACATTCATCAACATTCAACGTCCAATCAAGACAAGGACATTTTCATTCAGATTATGATATTATGACCTTTATTCATACCTCTACTACTTTTTATTTATTCCGTTCATCTTATCAAGTAAGCCACATACACTACATCATATGAGCATTAAGCAAATATGAATATTTATCACAACATGAACTTTCATCTCACATATTATCACATATGTATCATAAACTTTTATTCATACTTTTTTGAACCGAGACTTATCATAATCATAATTTTACTCAAATACCTTTACTTAACATTGAACATGGTTGGCGCAGCTCGGTTGGAGAGTACCTGCCTAAATAAGACGGTACTTATACTGAGTCGGAAGACATCACACTATCACGCATCGCTGGCATGTATAGCTAAACTTTTACACATGCTAGGTTAGTCCGAGAACCGACTAAACCTGCTCGATACCACTAAATGTAACACCCCATACCCGATACCGTTGTTGAGTCGAACACGAGGTGTTAACGGACTTAATTCATTAATTAAACATTTCATACAATTCATTTTAAAATTTCCAGACAAGCTGGCTAACTGCATCACATTCGCTTTAAAAATCATATCTCGAGTTACGAAACTTGAAATCCAATTCCGTAAATTTTTCCTGAAACTAGACTCATATATATATCTACTAATTTTTTCTAGAATTTTGGTTGGGCCAATTAGTACAGTTTATTAGTTAAAGTCTCCCTGTTTCAGGGTTCAACTACTCTGACCTCTGTGTATTACAAATCAGATATCTCCTGTACAGAGCTTCAATGACTATGCCGTTTGTCTCTAATAAAACTAGACTCAATAAGGAATCTGTACATATAAAGCGTGATTTCTAATTATCTTTGTAAAATTTATGGTGAATTTCCAAAGTCAGAATAGGGGATCCAGAAATCGCTCTGGCCCTGTTTCACAAAAATTTAAACATCTCATAAAATATAGCTCATATACCTGTTTCGCTTATTCCATATGAAAATAGACTCATCAAGCTTCGATTCCATAACTTATTCATTATTTAATTCCATTTCTACTATTTTTAGTGATTTTTCAAACTCACGTCACTGCTGTTGTCTGAATCTATTTTATGGTAAATTTTACCTATTTCATGGTTTCCATGGATTAGCTAGCAATTTGACATACATAATACCAAATATGATCATGATTAGCCATTCCAATGGCTAATCATTACCAAGCATTTCTATTTCCATACCACTCAATAACCATATCATAAGACCATATATACAAAATGATTATAATGCTATACATGCCATACTCAAAATATACAAGCCATTATGCCAAGATGGTATACGGATAGTGTGAGCGTGCCTCCGACCGCTTCCGATTTCGAGCTGGCTTGTCAACACTACAAGGAATGAAAAGGAGGAGTAAGCATAAATGCTTAGTAAGCTCACATACAAATAGCAAGTAACATAACCATATAAGCAAACATAAAACATCATTTGCATAATCATCACCAAGACATTCATATCACCTTTTCATTTATCATCTTACCATATTGTTGTTATATCGAGTTTTCAACCCGAGGGTTAAGTACATACCTGTTCAAAGTATCCATTTCACAACACTTACCAATACGTCCCTTTCATCTTGAGTATTCCTCCATTTGAGTAGAACTTTACCCGTTGAACACATCGAATATAATTCGGATACATGGATAACTTGCACATAAGTGCCACATATGTAATCAAGCTACCATGTAACCCGCCCATAAGTGAACTCGGACTCAACTCAACGAGCTCGGCGTTCAGATCCATAAGTGAACTCGGACTCAACTCAACGAGTTCGGATGCCTAGTTACATCTCACGGACTCGGACTCAACTCAACGAGTTCGGACATTCGCATCCATAAGTGAACTCGGACTCAACTCAACGAGTTCGGATGCTCAACCATCCTAGTGACATGTCACTTGTATCCTAATCTATTCCTAAGGTTCAAACGGGCTTTTCCTCGAACACTTATTCTTGCCGTCTTCCGTAGAATGCCGAAATCAATACTCGGTAACAATTATATTTAACAAGTAGCTCACATAATTTACACATTATTTGAAATTAACCACAAAGCATACATTTCATAATGAAATTCAGCATAACACATAATTAATATCAATAACTTAAAAATAACAATTATGCTATATTATTTACACATGAACTTACCTCAGATGCTTAAAATGGCTATTTTACCATTTCGTCCACAACTTGGTATTTTCCCCATTTTAGCCCGAATTTCAGTTTTCCTTGCTCTATCATTTAAAATATAGTCTAATTAGGACTCACATTATTCAAATTGACCCAAAATCATATTTTGGTAAAATTACAATTTTGCCCCTAAACTTTTGCATATTTACACTTTTGCCCCAAAGCTCGTAAATTAAAATTCAGCCTATTTTCTTATGTTTTATGACATGCTGATCATTTTTCCTTCTATGGCAACATCAAATTCTCACTCTAACATGTACTTATGACTATTAGGTATTTTTACCGATTAAGCCCTTTTGCTCGTTTTCGCTTAAAACCGAGTAGCACAAGTTGTCTAACATAATTTAAAACCTCATATTCTATCATAAAACACCAAAATACACAAATTTCACCTATGGGTATTTTTCCAAATATAAACCCTAGGTTAAATTATTGCTAGCATAAGCTAAATCGAGCTACCGGGACTCCAAAAACGTAAAAATCATTAAAAACGAGGCTAGAACGGACTTACAATCGAGCTTGGAAGCTTGAAAAACCCTAGCCATGGTTTCTCCTTGCTATATTCGGCCATGGGGTTGAAGATGAGCAAAATTGGCTTTTAATCTTGTATTTTAATTCATTTTACCCTAAATGACCAAAATGCCCTTACTACTAAACTTTCCAAAAATTCCATCCATGTCCAATTTTGTCCATAGACTTAGAAATTGGTAAAATTACTCTTTAAGGACCTCTAATTAATAATCTAATTCAATTTTATGCAAAATACTTCTAGAACACAAGTTTTGCAATTTATTCAATTTAGTCCCAAATTTCAAATTAAGCACTTTATGCATAAAATTTCTTCACGAAATTTTCACACAATCATGCAATCATATCATAGACCTTAAAATAATCATAAAATAATTATTTCTATCTCGGATTTTGTGGTCACGAAACCACTATTCCGACTAGGCCCAAAATCGATATTACAACTCTCCCCTTCGAGGATTTTCGCCCCAAAATCTTACCGTAAAAGTGGTCTTCACTTTTAATCTCATATTTGGTGTCAAGAACTTGCACTTAGACTGCACCTCCAATACATCTCTTCAATTTCTCATATGATCTAAAAGCTTACAGCCTCAACTCTCAACTCGTTCTTAAATTTTCAACCCTTCTTAATTTCCCATGATATCATGACATAAAACCCGGATCTCAACTTGATTTAATGGAGACCGAATTCTAAGAAATCCAACAATCAAAGAGACCGAAATTCTCGAATCGATGAGTAGGAATTCATTCAATACAAATGTGATTTATAGATCTCGCCAAACATTTAACAATAGGATACATCACATTTTCCTCTTCCGCCATAAAAATAATTCGATATGGCCTCAAGAATAATCCTTCTCATTTCCATCCCAATATCAACATTGACAAGGATAATTTTGATAGATCCCAATGCTCGGCTTTAACCCCTTTAACAACTCCGATTTTATGTAACATCGGATGCTCTAAACTATCACATTACCTCACCGTCTTGAAACACATCACAATTCATACAACAATACATTACCGAAAGTCGAAGTCATTGCTCAATGTAGACTAGTCTAGTTCGACGCCTTGCTACCAATATTCTCATCTATCCGAACTCGTCAACATGTAATAAACTTTTAGCTTTCACAAGATGGAAACCTTATCATTCGTAGTGACTTAAACTAATATTCAACTCTTTCTATTAAATATACACTTCTCGCTCAAACTATTTACTCTTTTATCCGCACAAAATGAAATTCTATTATCGACTTGGGAAAAATAATCCCGACATAATTGTCACATGAAATCTTTCAAATAAATAATTTACCATACCGACTAAAACTCGCGCTTTTATCACCTATGCCTTTCTTGATGTCAAATCCTTACATAGAAATTAGAAAAATCCCAATACTAAAACCACCACATTACCAAGATCAAATTAGAAGTATAGTCATATTTGACATGATTATCACGAAATGAAGAACGACTTAACATGAGTCATAATTGACAAATTATGGAACAAAGATAACAAGAAAACCGAATAAAGAAATCCAAGATAGAGAAACCCGAATAAAGAAATCCGAATAAAGAGATCCAGGATAAAGAAACCCAAGATACGATACTATGCCGAGAATCGAAAACCAAATTCATAGAGAAAATACAGAATACCTCGATAATTCTTCAAAGAAAGAAAGTCCAAAAGAAAACATCATTTAATCCCAATGAAATCAAATATAACAAGATCAATATATCTTCCCATACATATATATCGATGAAGCATCAAGTAGAAGAAACAGAATCATAATATCATATGAATTCTCTCATCAATTCTTATCGATTTAAATGAAATAGAATACCCGATAAAATAGAGCAATATAAATTATAAACCATCAGACTACCAATGCTTTCATCCAACACCAAATTAGAAGACATTCCCATATAACAAGAATTTCTTCAAGATCAATAGCCATAGAAATATTTAGAACGGTGAACACATAGAACATCTCAAAAGAGATCGCTAAATCTGTCCGGTCATAATCGTCACACTCAGATAATTCACATTTGAAATATCATTTCCCCAACTAGTTTCGCCGTCACAAATTTTATATTAAACCATTCACTAAAAAGGCCAATTTGAATAAATTTCGATTTACACTTTTCTTGACCTTGCACTTGAGTAATTCGATTTACCAAGGAGAATTCCTTTTCTAACTAGGACAAATGCATAACTCCAATAATTTTTACGTCAATCCGATACTTTCTCGGCTCGACTTTACTTATCAGCTCATTTTCAATCTCGGATCATACTTATAATTATTCTATCATTGAACTCTTTGGGTTCTCAACCGAAAACTTATTCAATACAAATCTCATGAAATTCCATTATAAGTACCACTTTGGTAAGGGGAGGGTTGTAGGACCTCGACTCGACTTTCTTATACATACACATATGACACAACTTCCATCATCATAGTAACATCATCAAAATCATGTCATTCATTCATGTTGGCTTACACCAATTTTCCTATTGTCCCATTTAGACAATATACTTATGCATACGTTCTATGTTTTCTAGATGACTTTACTTATCCATTCAATTAATTAAATTAATTCATGCTCATGGCATTATATAAGGCCAAACAAACATAGATATTTGCATCACAATCACAACTTTCATTTCGTGCATCATCATGTACATATCATTACAATCATATAATTCATCCAACAATTTAACATAGATAAGTTCATTTCATTATAATCCTTTATCTCATAAAATTTGTATATCATTAACATTCATCAACATTCAACGTCCAATCAAGACAAGGACATTTTCATTCAGATTATGATATTATGACCTTTATTCATACCTCTACTACTTTTTATTTATTCCGTTCATCTTATCAAGTAAGCCACATACACTACATCATATGAGCATTAAGCAAATATGAATATTTATCACAACATGAACTTTCATCTCACATATTATCACATATGTATCATAAACTTTTATTCATACTTTTCTGAACCGAGACTTATCATAATCATAATTTTACTCAAATACCTTTACTTAACATTGAACATGGTTGGCGAGCTCGGTTGGAGAGTACCTGTCTAAATAAGACGGTACTTATACGAGTAGGAAGACATCACACTATCACGCATCGCTGGCATGTATAGCTAAACTTTTACACATGCTAGGTTAGTCCGAGAACCGACTAAACCTGCTCGATACCACTAAATGTAACACCCCATACCCGATACTGCTTGTTGAGTCGAACACGAGGTGTTAACGGACTTAATTCATTAATTAAACAATTTCATACAATTCATTTTAAAATTTCCAGACAAGCTGGCTAACTGCATCACATTCGCTTTAAAAATCATATCTCGAGTTACGAAACTCGAAATCCAATTCCGTAAATTTTTCCTGAAACTAGACTCATATATATATCTACTAATTTTTTCTAGAATTTTGGTTGGGCCAATTAGTACAGTTTATTAGTTAAAGTCTCCCTGTTTCAGGGTTCAACTACTCTGACCTCTGTGTATTACAAATCAGATATCTCCTGTACAGAGCTTCAATGACTATGCCGTTTGTCTCTAATAAAACTAGACTCAATAAGGAATCTGTACATATAAAGCGTGATTTCTAATTATCTTTGTAAAATTTATGGTGAATTTCCAAAGTCAGAATAGGGGATCCAGAAATCGCTCTGGCCCTGTTTCACAAAAATTTAAACATCTCATAAAATATAGCTCATATACCTGTTTCGCTTATTCCATATGAAAATAGACTCATCAAGCTTCGATTCCATAACTTATTCATTATTTAATTCCATTTCTACTATTTTAGTGATTTTTCAAACTCACGTCACTGCTGTTGTCTGAATCTATTTTATGGTAAATTTTACCTATTTCATGGTTTACATGGATTAGCTAGCAATTTGACATACATAATACCAAATATGATCATGATTAGCCATTCCAATGGCTAATCATTACCAAGCATTTCTATTTCCATACCACTCAATAACCATATCATAAGACCATATATACAAAATGATTATAATGCTATACATGCCATACTCAAAATATACAAGCCATTATGCCAAGATGGTATACGGATAGTGTGAGCGTGCCTCCGACCGCTTCCGATTTCCGAGCTGGCTTGTCAACACTACAAGGAATGAAAAGGAGGAGTAAGCATAAATGCTTAGTAAGCTCACATACAAATAGCAAGTAACATAACCATATAAGCAAACATAAAACATCATTTGCATAATCATCACCAAGACATTCATATCACCTTTTCATTTATCATCTTACCATATTGTTGTTATATCGAGTTTTCAACCCGAGGGTTAAGTACATACCTGTTCAAAGTATCCATTTCACAACACTTACCAATACGTCCCTTTCATCTTGAGTATTCCTCCATTTGAGTAGAACTTTACCCGTTGAACACATCGAATATAATTGGATACATGGATAACTTGCACATAAGTGCCACATATGTAGCCAAGCTACCATGTAACCCGCCCATAAGTGAACTCGGACTCAACTCAACGAGCTCGGGCGTTCGCATCCATAAGTGAACTCGGACTCAACTCAACGAGTTCGGATGCCTAGTTACATCTCACGAACTCTGACTCAACTCAACGAGTTCGGACATTCGCATCCATAAGTGAACTCGGACTCAACTCAACGAGTTCGGATGCTCAACCATCCTAGTGACATGTCACTTGTATCCTAATCTATTCCTAAGGTTCAAACGGGCTTTTCCTCTAACACTTATTCTTGCCGTCTTCCGTAGAATGTCAAATCAATACTGTGAACAATTATATTTAACAAGTAGCTCACATAATTTACACATTATTTGAAATTAACCACAAAGCATACATTTCATAATGAAATTCAGCATAACACATAATTAATATCAATAACTTAAAATAACAATTATGCTATATTATTTACACATGAACTTACCTCAGATACTTAAAATGGCTATTTTACCATTTCGTCCACAACTTGGTATTTTCCCATTTTAGCCCAATTTCAGTTTTCCTTGCTCTATCATTTAAAATATAGTCTAATTAGGACTCACATTATTCAAATTGACCCAAAATCATATTTTGGTAAAATTACAATTTTGCCCTAAACTTTTGCATATTTACACTTTTGCCCCAAAGCTCGTAAATTAAAATTCAGCCTATTTTCTTATGTTTTATGACATGCTGATCATTTTTCCTTCTATGGCAACATCAAATTCTCACTCTAACATGTACTTATGACTATTAGGTATTTTTACCGATTAAGCCCTTTTGCTCGTTTTCGCTTAAAACCGAGTAGCACAAGTTGTCTAACATAATTTAAAACCTCATATTCTGTCATAAAACACCAAAATACACAAATTTCACCTATGGGTATTTTTCCAAATATAAACCCTAGGTTAAATTATTGCTAGCATAAGCTAAATCGAGCTACGGACTCCAAAAACGTAAAATCATTAAAACGAGGCTAGAACGGACTTACAATCGAGCTTGGAAGCTTGAAAACCCTAGCCATGGTTTCTCCTTGCTATATTCGGCCATGGGGTTGAAGATGAGCAAAATTGGCTTTAATCTTGTATTTTAATTCATTTTACCCTAAATGACCAAAATGCCCTTACTACTAAACTTTCCAAAATTCCATCCATGTCCAATTTTTGTCCATAGACTTAGAAATTGGTAAAATTACTCTTTAAGGACCTCTAATTAATAATCTAATTCAATTTTATGCAAAATACTTCTAGAACACAAGTTTTGCAATTTATTCAATTTAGTCCCAAATTTCAAATTAAGCACTTTATGCATAAAATTTCTTCACGAAATTTTCACACAATCATGCAATCATATCATAGACCTTAAAATAATCATAAAGTAATTATTTCTATCTCGGATTTTGTGGTCACGAAACCACTATTCCGACTAGGCCCAAAATCAGGATATTACAAACGTATTGTAGTCTAATGTGGTTATAACACTTCCTATAAATGCCATTTTTTCCCTTGCAAATCTCGTTCGAAATTAATTTTACGAACCAAGTTTAACTAGTAACATCGATTCGCACACCATGGCAAGCCTTAATGTTTATTCCGTACTAGTGGTTTTATTTTTAACTTCAGTGCAAGAATGGCTACGAAGGAGAATGACCAGATTATTAAGGAAAATAATTGTGAAACTAAAATGGGTTTGCCCTGTGTTCTAGAAGCTTTCACCAGATTTTCAATACAGGAGTATTTCTAACAAGTGTTGCTGCGAACTTGTTGTGTTGGGAAAAGTTTGCTACTCAAGATTAGTAAAGAGGACTCTTGAAAATCCTCTATTGAAAGACCTAAACCCAAATGACAATTATAGCTAAGAGCATTTAGACATGGAATAATTGCCTTGTATTGATCGATTCACCATCTCCAAATGCGCTTAAGGATATAGGATTGCTAAAGCTACGTAAGCGGTTACTAGACGTAAAGGGCCAAAATTGTTGTTTTGTCTTTATTTTGATATTGTTCAAAGCTTCATTAAAATGTGTCATTAAATTTAAAGCCTACTTAAATTATTTTTAGTTGTACGGAAATTAAATGGTTCTATAGAAGCCATTACTTAATAAACAATGATTTTATACTTGCCATTATTTTTAATTTTATAGCACCGGAACACGATAACCATCTCAAATCGAGCACTACATATTGTTTCACATTGTTTAAATTGACACAAATATCATTATTATAAAAATTAAGTTCATGTCAATAATGTGGAATTGGAATATTCTAGCGTGGTGTGAAACTGAAACAACCTCGATTCCTTGAAAGCCTTTATGGAATTTAAATTCACATTGCCTTTGATGGAAAAATGCCTTGACTTCTCAAGTTTTGAAAAGACACATATCGTGCCACGAAATATCCTCCAAAGGACGTGCACTGTAATTTGTAATAGTTCCTTGTCTATGGACTCATTTGTTTCATTTTCCATTTTCGCTCCTTCGATACTAATCTAATAGTTATGACCACTTTCGTTTCCGTAGAGGAGAGGCAATCTCGAAATCCACGTCGAAAATGATGTAACGATTCAAAGTCTTAACTTGATTTCCTTATTATTCTTCCTTTAAATTACTTGTTTTTATCAAGATCGAGAATGAAACTCCAAATATGTCGACGACGTGTGCCTCACATTTTCCCTACTAAAAAAGGATCAATTTATATAAAAACTAAATCCTATTCATTATGTGACAACCCGAATTAGGGCCTAATTGGAATAGTGGTTTCATGACCACAAATCCGAGATAGAAATAATTGTTTTATAATTATTTTGGGGTTTATGATATGATTGCATGATTTTGTGAAAACTTCGTGATGAAATTCTATGCCTAAAGTGCTTAAATTGAAAGTAGGGACTAAATCGAATAAGTTGCAAAATTTGCATCCCGGAAGTTTTTAGTATGAAATTTTTTTGGAATATTAATTAGGAGATTTTAAATAGCAATTTGACCAATTTTAAGTTCATGGACAAAATTAGGACATGGAAGGAATTTTGAAAGTTTAGTAAGGAGGGCATTTTGGTCATTTGGATATTAAATGAAATAAAATGGGAAAAATAACACAAAATTGATCATCATCCTCCTTAGTTGCTGCCGAATTCTCCCTCTCTCCATAGCTAGGGTTTCTTCAAATTTCAAGCTCCATAGTAAGTGATTCCAAGCCCGCTTTTAATGTTCTTTACGCTTTTGAAATCCCTAAGCTCGATTAAGCTTATGCTAGTAATAATTTAACCTAGGGTTCATATTTGGAAAAATACCCATAGGTGAAATTTTTGTATTTCAATGTTTTATGATAGAATATGAGGTTTTAAATTATGTTAAATAACTTGTGCTACTCGGTTTTAAGTGAAAACGAGTAAAACGACATAATCCAGAAAATACCTATTGTTCATAACTATATGATAGAGTGAGAATTTGATGTTGTTGTAGAAGAGAAAAATGTTCAGCATATCATAAAACATAAGAATAAGGGCTGAAATTAAATTCCGAGCCTAGGGGCAAAATTGTAATTTTGTAAAGTTAGGGGCAAAATGTAATTTTTCCATGATGTGATTTTGGATTGAAATAAATAGTATGAGTATTAAATGAGCTAAATGTGTTATTATAGATCAAGAAAGACGCGAATTGATCTCGAAGCGGGGAAGGAAAAGTTTTGGACTAAATTGCAAAATTTCCACATTTTGCACCAAGGTAAGTTTGTATGTAAATATTACAATAATTTCATGTACATTCTTATATTTCAGCCTATTATATAAATATACTAGCTGATGTTAAAATGTAAATCGACTATTGGAAGAATGGAAATAAATATAGAGAGAGATCCTGTTGAACATTCTGAGAGATCGAATGAAATAGAGGCAACAGAGCTAGGTCACATGTATGATGCTGAGTGCACATCATGTGTACAAGAAAGCTACGAGACACCTGTAGTAGCTAGGTCACATGTGTGATACGAGATGTATCCCATGTAGACAAGAGAGCTACGTGAAAGATAAATGTAGCTAGGTCGCATGCGTGATTCCAAGTGAAGGACACCATGTAGACAAGAGAGCTACGAGACAAATCGGTTAGGTCGCATGAGTGGTACTAAGTGTTCACCATGTGTACAAGAGAGCCGAACTAAACGAAGTATGATGGTAATGTATCTTTGAAACCATTAAATATCGAGGATTGATCCGAATTGTTCAACGGGATGGTTTTGTGGTGATATTGTGGTTTGGACCTACACTTATGGTGAATGAAATGTGGTGAAAATGATTTGTGATATATACATATATAAGATAAAATGAGGTTAGCATAAAGAATGTGTGAAAGAGTGAAACTAGCATTAAAACTGTTGTTAGATGGTAGCAGTGACGTGATTTTGAAAAATCACCAAAAATAGGAGGAATATAATTAGAGGTTTAATGAGATGTGAAATTAAAGTTTAATGAGTCTACTTTCATATAAAAGAAACAGAGCAAGCAAAGGAATTCTATATTTTGAGATATTTACAATTGTATGTGACTTGCTCAGGATGAATACGTGATCCCCTGTTCCAACTTTGAAAAATCATTAAAAATTGTACAAAGAAAATTAAGAAATATAGTTTACATGCCTAAATTCCTTATTGAGACTAGTTTTAAATGAAACAGACTTCAGGGTTGTTTGAATTGTGTATTGAGAGAAATTCAATTCGTAGTGAACAGAGGTCAGATCAGTCGAGCTGTGTAACAGGGGAAACTTTAACTAATAACCTGTACTCATCGGCTGAACCAAAAATTATAGAAAAAAATTAGAAAAAAGCTTTATGAGTCTAGATTCAGGGAAATTTTATGGATTTGAATTTCGAGTTTTGTAACTTGAGTTATGATTTATTTAGTGAATATGACGCAGCAGAGACAGCTTAATCAAAGTGGAATGAATAGTGAAGTTAAAGTAGATATACTTGAATTGTTGTGTAAACATGTTAGATTCTTTAATTAGTATTTACATACTTACTTACTAAGCTATAAGCTTACTTTGTTTCTCTCTTTTGTCTTATAGTGTCCTTCGCTTGCTCGGGAGTTAAGGATCGTGAAGATCTACCCGCACTATCATACTTTAGGTATTTGAGCTAAACGTTTTGAATTATGGCATGTATAGTAGGCTTAATTATTTTGTTACGTGTCATATTTGTCTAGGTTTAAAATATTAGTTACAGTACTCGACCAGCTACTTTGTACAAGCCATTAAAGTTGGCTAATATTGTTCAAGACATATGTTATACGATGCACTATCAAATTGGATGACATATTTATATCTCGGTTATGCTTAATGGCATGTGTTATGTTCTGGTAATACCTTGTATCCTGTTCCGGCGACGGTAATGGGTAAGGGGTGTTACACATTATTTGGAAAATACCTACGAGAGTTATAAAAATGAAACGTCATTTGCTGTTTCCAATTTCACTCTCTAATAGAATTTTTCATTTTCCAAGCTCTGTCACTTATTCCACTAAAAGCTTTCAATCATATTTCAGAAAATTTGGGCCAGAACACTTGCACCTAAAAATATAACGTTGAACGAAGAAGACAATAACCAAATTGGAGTCCCAGGATAAAGACATACATCGACTTAATATCAGAACGTGAAATATTGTTGATGAATTAATTTTGAATGTCAATCATTTAGTTTCCATTTTACATTTTACAAATATGATAAGTGTCATAAAAACTTTGTAACAACAACAAGGTTATAATATTTTACGCTTTGCATAACTATTTCTACATTGTGGCACAAACATATCACCGTTAGGGAATCTGTATAGCTCATTAAGTTTTGAGATGCACGTGAATTTTAACCATCAACATAACATGTGCATACACAACTTCAAAAATTAGAAAAATAGGATGGCATGCATAACTAATATGTGTGCCTGTCATGCAAGTGTACTATATCCCATATTGCTTTTTCCATATGTTTTTCCCCATATTACCTTCTAGATGTTTGTTTGGAGTGGACGTAATAGTTCAATCCTAGTTTCAACGCAGAAAAACACATGTACTACATAATCATCTTTATTGAACCTTATTTAAGTGATCCGCTTAGTGCCATTTAAGAATTGTAAAGGGAAGTATAAATGTGTGTCTTTGAATTAATATTTAGATTTGTAGTAATAAAATTAATGCTAATTAAACTGAAATATTGAATGTTATAATTAAATAGAAATATTGAATGTTTTCTTTTATTGTAACGTATTCTAGTCTAATGTGGTTATAACACTTCCTATAAATGCCATTTTTCCCTCGCAAATCTCGCTCAAATTAATTTTACTGAACCAAGTTTAACTAGTAACATCGATTCGCACACCATGGCAAGCCTTAATGTTTATTCCGTACTAGTGGTTTTATTTTTAACTTCAGTGCAAGAATGGCTACGAAGGAGAATGACCGATTATTAAGGAAAATAATTGTGAAACTAAAATGGGTTTGCCTGTGTTCTAGAAGCTTTCACGAGTATTTTCAATACAGGAGTATTTCTAACAAGTGTTATGCGAACTTGTTGTGTTGGGAAAAGTTTGCCACTCAGCATTAGTAAAGAGGACTCTTGAAAATCCTCTATTCAAAGACCAAAACCAATGACAATTACAGCTAAGAGCATTCAGACATGGAATAATTGCCTTGCATTGTTCGATTCACCATCTCCGTCGCTTAAGGATATAGGATTGCTAAAGCTACAGAACGGTTACCAGACGTAAAGGGCCAAAATTGTTCTTTTGTCTTTATTTTTGATATTGTTCCGAAAGCTTCATTAAAATGTGTCATTAAATTTAAAGCCTACTTAAATTATTTTTAGTTGTACGGAAATTAAATGGTTCTATAGAAGCCATTACTTAATAAACAATGATTTTATACATGCCATTATTTTTAATTTTATAGCACCGGAACACGATAACCATCTCAAATCGAGCACTACATATTGTTTCACATTGTTTAAATTGACACAAATTGTAACACCCCGAATTTGGGCCTAGAAGTATTGGGCCTTGAGTGGGGGTCCGTAAGGAGGTTGTATATAGGTATTTAATTGTGCAATGAAATGAAACAATTAAATGTTTGCTATTAGTGGTTAATGGCTTTGAGAAGTGTTGGAGAAATCTTGGGTTCAAACTTGGGCTTTAGCAAAATTTTGGTATTAAGTGAAAAAAACCCGGATGCTTGGATGAGGGTTTTAAATTATTGTGTTAAATAAATGACACAAGGAAGCTTGTAGTCTAGTGGTTGTGGTGTCATTAAGGTTGTATGGGAGCCCGGGTTCAAGCCTTGGCTCTTGCAATTTATTTTGTTTTTTTAAAGGAACCCGGACTTTGGCCTTTAGACCTTATAATTAATTGGGGATAAAATATGACACAAAAGCCTTGTGGCTTAGTGGCAAGTAGCGTGTGGAGCATTTAAGGGAGGCATAGGTTCAATCCCATGGCAAGCAAGGAGCATTTATTTTGCTAAGGGGTGGCAAGAGTTGGTGTTGAATTTAAACTCTAATGTTGGAGGATCCCACATCGAAGCTAACATAAGAGTGGTTGTGAAGTCGGCTTTAAATAGAGGGAACCATGAAGAGAGTAAATGTACCTTTCTTGGTCGATCCCTTTCATTGTATGGCGTGCTCGTTTGGGTTGGGCGTCGGCTAAGAGTGCTCGGAGTGTGGATTAACTCCAGCCTCCTATCGTGTGTATTTCTTACTACTCTAGTGTAGGATGGCTACTTGAACGCTGATGGGTCGAAAGGGGTCATGTGGGCCTAATGGGCCTATAAGCCCAATTGGATAAGTTGTTTGATTGTGTAGTAAATTTGGGCTAGGCTAGGTGAATCTAATATTTGTGGCTAGATTTGGGCTAAAAGGGCCACATGAGCGTGTGGGCCCATTTGGGCCGAGAATGGGCTTTAGAGCCATTAGTATTGTTATCCATGTTTAAAATACTTTGGTTTACAAAATTACCAAAATACCCTGCTTTGTAAAATTACTAAAATACCCTTGGTTTATAAAATTACCAAAATACCCCTAGTTTGTAAAATTACCAAAATACCCTCAGTTTGTAAAATTACCAAAATACCCTTAGTTTGTAAAATTATCAAAATACCCCTAGTTTGTAAAATTACCAAAATACCCCTAATTTGTGAAATTACTGAAATACCCTCGACCTGTAAAATTATTGAAATACCCTCGACTTGTAAAATTACCAAAGTACCCTCGATTTATAGAATTACCATTTTACCCTCGATTTATAGAATTACCGTTTTACCCCTAATTTACATAATTACCGTTTTACCCCTGATTTACATAATTATCGTTTTACCTCGACTTACGTAATTACTGCTTTTACCCTCGATTTACGTAATTACCGTTTTACCTCGATTTATAGAATTCTTGTTTTACCCTTGATTTACGTAATTCTGCTTTTACCTCGATTTACAAAATTACCGAAATACCCTCAATTTGTAAAATTACCAAAATACCTCGATTTACAAAGTTACGTAAATACCCTTGACTTTTTAAAATTATAGAAGTACCATTGGTTTACAAAATTCTTGAAATACCTTTGGTTTGTTGATTTACCAAAACACCCTTGTAGGATGAAATGACTAAAATACCCTAAAAGGTAAAAGACCGTAAAGCCCCTGTAGGGTAAAGTGACCGTAATAACCCGTATGGTAAAATGACGAATATGCCCTTATGTTCCGTATGGTGATGTGCTTAGGATTTACATATATTGATATTGGATTAGTTAAGTTTGAGTGATGGTGGTGGTTATCGAGGCGATTGATTTTGGAAACGTTTCAACTTCAAACCGTAATGTGTGTACTAACCTCGTAATAGCTTAGATTAATATTTTCCTAAAAGTCAAAGCTTCATATTTTAGTGATTCGAGAATTAATATTTAGATCTATTTTCACGCACGCTTAAGTTGGATTCACAACGGATATGGGTAGGAAGGTATTTGGAACGTTCTTCAATGAGTAGATCTCTTGGTAAGTATTCGAACCTTCTTTCCATTTGTATCTTGTGGTTTAAGAAAAGTGAAACCCCTCGTCGGCTAAGGCTAAAAGGTTTTTGGTGTTATTTGGTTTGTTGGTGCTAGTGAGGATTAAAGGCTACCGATCGAGGAGTGTGTGAAAAGCTTGGATCATCGGAGTGACTAAATCTAGTCATCAACTTCGCAAAGGTATGAACCCAAGGGCCATTGTGGATGGTGGCGAATGTGTAAGTGATGATAATAGGTAGTTTTCGATTTGGTTTAATATTAACATGGTCTAATCTATAAGTGGTTGATTATAGGAGAAATCGCATAGAGATCTCGTCAAGGAATATCGCAAATCGTGTGTAACGAACCCTTTCATAACTTAAAGCGATAAAATGTCGAAAAGTCGAAATGCCAAATTTCGGCATTTCGAGGACTTGTGAGCAAGTTTAACGCTCACTAGTTAGTTAGAATCGATGAGACGGTGATCGAGAACGATGGAAACGGTAAGAATGTGATTTTGGCGTTCTTGGTAAGTTGGGCCTCGAGGGGTCAAGTGGGGCCCATTGGGCTTCGGGCCCATTTGGGTAAAATTGGTAGAAAACGAAATCGTTAAATTGCATGATAAGACTGTTAAAACCGTTATGGAATATAGGCTAAGTGGGCCTAGACGACAGAATTGGCTAAGTAGGGCCCATTAGGGGTTTTAGGCCCAATAACTCGATTTCGCTAAAAATGGGCCAGAATCACTATTTGCACCCATGGATTGTTAGTAATCGTTAATGAACATGGAAACCCTAATTTTTGGTAAAATTACGAGATTACCCTTATAATATGAAAATGATCGTTTTGCCCCTAGGTAAAAATGACCATTATACCCCTAGGGTTTATGTATGATTTTAATACATGGGATTTTGATAAATATGGTATGTATGATATGCACATGAAATGTATGCCATGCACATGATATGTATGATATGCACATGAGGTAATCATAAATGCATTGGGTTGGGTTTTTATATGGATGGAGGAAGTGAAAAGGGCTTATGCCCGATTATCAAAAGGGCTTATGCCCTGCTTATCAAAAGGGCTTATGCCCCGCTTATCAAAAGGGCTTATGCCCCAGCTTATAAAAGGGCTTATGCCCTGCTTATTGAAAGGGCTTTTGCCCGATTATTAAAAAGAGGCTAGGCCTCGGTTATATGATAAAGACTATGCCGCCAAAGGAGAGTTTGGCGGGGTGGGTCGAGTTAATCCCACATGGTGTGTTGGTTGGTACGGGTGGAGAGTAGCGGATGGTGGGTTGAGTAGTCTCCCAAATGGGTTGCATTCTTTCATTGAAATTATATGTGACATTGAAATGGGCCTAAGGGCCATAGATTTCTGAGAAAGGCTTCGCCTAGTAATATGAAATCAAAAGGCTTCGCCCAAGAATATGAAATATGAAAAGGCTTCACCAAAGATTATGAAATATGAAATATGAAAAGGGCTACGACCAAGTGCATGATTGAGATTGGATTTGGGCTTAGACCCAACAGTCGATATTGTTTTGGGCTCGAAAGGGCTTGTTGCACATCTGAGTTTCCAAACTCACCCCTTTCCTTAACCTTGCAGTGAGCCTTGATGTGGGGACTTGGTAGGAGGGATTCAGAGTGGCCACGGTGATTGTCTTTGGACTTTTAAATAAGTGTTGGTTTTCATTTAATTTCCTTTAATTATTATTTATTTTGGGTTGTAATAAGGCCAATTTTAACTTTCCTTTTATTTCTTTTCTAATTATTTTAATTTTAATAACTTTAAAAATTGGTTAATAATTATTCAAATGGGCTAGACTTAGGACGTGTTTTCAAAATGATACTTGTTTTCAAAATATCTCAACACCACGATTAATCGATTTATCAAAGACGTCCACTTAAACAAATTTAAACTCGATATAACAAAGTGTGGCTATGGTTGTGGGCATGTCTAGGATTGGATCTAATTAAAGAGCTTGGTACTTGAGCAGCCTTCATGGCTCACCTCCTCTGTCTCGGATACCTACCTGGTGCCCAGCTTCCATACACTTTGTTAACTCAATAAAATGTATGGTTTTAAAACACTAAAACGGAACGTGGGTTTCAACTCCAATGTGGCACGTCAGATTCAGCCATAACGTCTGGGCCGGGTTTGGGGTGTTACATTTAGTGGTATCAGAGCTAAGTTGCAACAACTCGACTGTGGATCGGGTCCGAAAATTTTTCAAAAATTTAGGCCTAAGAAGGGTATTTTTGGAAATGGTTTTTGAAAAGTTCATTTTAAAAATGTTTTACAGAGTATACATGTTAAAATGGTTTAAATTTTTTTGGGTTTTTGAAATTTGGTAACAAGAAGAAGTGGCACATGAATCTCGACACCAAGTCTGTAAGTATTTCATGCCTCATATTACATCAGTATTAAGATATTTCTTGTAGATAGAACGAGACCATATCATGACATTATAACTAGGGCAACCCTAAAACTCTAGAATCTGAGACTATAGCTAGGCTATGATTCGTGAAAATAGAAACTTTAAAATACTATCTCTGCATAAGACATATGAATAAATAGTAAAATTTTTGAGATCTTTGTAGTTAATTGATATGTGTTTGGTAATGTAGAGTATTGATATGGATTCGAGGGTAAGCAAAGTCTACCAACTTGAGTTGCGGTAACTTTCGGAGCTTGGTGCCGAGGCATCGCCGAGTTAGTAAGGAAAGTGGTAGAGGAAGTATTGGATACCAAACTTAAGGAAATTAGGGAAACGCTTCAAGCAGGTGCATGGAGTGTAAGAAAAGGAAGGATTCTAGTTCTTAGAAAACCAAGCCTCGCTCGTGAAACATGTTAAGGCACGACCAAACTATCCAATCTGCAAAGACGAACGGACATCATCGGGTGAATGCCATAGGAAGACAGAGCATGTCTTAGATGTGGGTCCAAGGAGCATCGAGCTCGGGATCGCCAAGTTTATTTTATTTAAATATGTGTTACTAATTGTATGCGTGCTTGATAAATGTTTCTTTACTTTGGTAATTAGATGTTCGGGTCATACTAAGAATTATTTTAATTAGAGTGCGAAGCGGAAGCATAGAGGTTTGACTTGAGTAATACAGATTAGTTGATAGTTGGAAATTTCGAGGACGAAATTTCTTTAAGGAGTATAATTGTAACACCCGAATTTGGGCCTAGAAGTATTGGGCCTTGAGTGGGGTCCGTAAGGAGGTTGTATATAGGTATTTAATTGTGCAATGAAATGAAACAATTAAATGTTTGCTATTAGTGGTTAATGGCTTTGAGAAGTGTTGGAGAAATCTTGGGTTCAAACTTGGGCTTTAGCAAAAATTTTGGTATTAAGTGAAAAAAACCGGATGCTTGGATGAGGGTTTTAAATTATTGTGTTAAATAAATGACACAAGGAAGCTTGTAGTCTAGTGGTTGTGGTGTCATTAAGGTTGTATGGGAGCACGGGTTCAAGCCTTGGCTCTTGCAATTTATTTTGTTTTTTTAAAGGAACACGGACTTTGGCCTTTAGACCTTATAATTAATTGGGGATAAAATATGACACAAAAAGCCTTGTGGCTTAGTGGCAAGTAGCGTGTGGAGCATTTAAGGGAGGCATAGGTTCAATCCCATGGCAAGCAAGGAGCATTTATTTTGCTAACGAGGCGGCAAGAGTTGGTGTTGAATTTAAACTCTAATGTTGGAGGATCCCACATCGGAAGCTAACATAAGAGTGGTTGTGAAGTCGGCTTTAAATAGAGGAACCATGAAGAGAGTAAATGTACCTTTCTTGGTCGATCCCTTTCATTTGTATGGCGTGCTCGTTTGGGTTGGGCGTCGGCTAAGAGTGCTCTGAGTGTGGATTAACTCCAGTCTCCTATCGTGTGTGTTTCTTACTACTCTAGTCTGTAGGGTGGCTACTTGGACGCGATGGGTCGAAGGGGTCATGTGGGCCTAATGGGCCTATAAGCCCAATTGGATAAGTTGTTTGATTGTGTAGTAAATTTGGGCTAGGCTAGGTGAATCTAATATTTGTGGCTAGATTTGGGCTAAAAGGGCCACATGAGCGTGTGGGCCCATTTTGGTGAGAATGGGCTTTAGAGCCATTAGTATTGTTATCCATGTTTAAAATACTTTGGTTTACAAAATTACCAAAATACCCCGCTTTGTAAAATTACTAAAATACCCTTGGTTTATAAAATTACCAAAATACCCCTAGTTTGTAAAATTACCAAAATACCCTCGGCTTGTAAAATTACCAAAATACCCTTAGTTTGTAAAATTATCAAAATACCCTAGTTTGTAAAATTACCAAAATACCCCTAATTTGTGAAATTCTTGAAATACCTCGACAGTAAAATTATTGAAATACCTCGACTTGTAAAATTACCAAAGTACCCTCGATTTATAGAATTACCATTTTACCCTCGATTTATAGAATTACTGTTTTACCCTAATTTACATAATTACCGTTTTACCTCTGATTTACATAATTATCGTTTTACCTCGACTTACGTAATTACCGTTTTACCCTCGATTTACGTAATTACTGTTTTACCCTTGATTTATAGAATTCTTGTTTTACCCTTGATTTACTGAATTCACTGTTTTACCTCGATTTACAAAATTACCGAAATACCTCAATTTGTAAAATTACCAAAATACCCCGATTTACAAAGTTACGTAAATACCCTTGACTTTTTAAAATTATAGAAGTACCATTGGTTTACAAAATTCTTGAAATACCTTTGGTTTGTTGATTTACCAAAACACCCTTGTAGGATGAAATGACTAAAATACCCCTAAAAGGTAAAAAGACCGTAAAGCCCTCAGTAGGGTAAAGTGACCGTAATACCCTGTATGGTAAAATGACGAATATGCCCTTATGTTCCGTATGGTGATGTGCTTAGGATTTACATATATTGATATTGGATTAGTTAAGTTTGAGTGATGGTGGTGGTTATATCGAGGCGATTGATTTTGGAAACGTTTCAACTTCAAACCGTAATGTGTGTACTAACCTCGTAATAGCTTAGATTAATATTTTCAAAAGCCGAAAGCTTCATATTTTAGTGATTCGAGAATTAATATTTAGATCTATTTTCACGCACGCGTTTAAGTTGGATTCACAACGGATATGGGGTAGGAAGGTATTTGGAACGTTCTTCAATGAGTAGATCTCTTGGTAAGTATTCGAACCTTCTTTCCATTTGTATCTTGTGGTTTAAGAAAAGTCGAAAACCCTCTCGCTTGGCTAAGGCTAAAAGGTTTTTGGTGTTATTTGGTTTGTTGGTGCTAGTGAGGATTAAAGGCTACCGATCGAGGAGTGTGTGAAAAGCTTGGATCATCGGAGTGACTAAATCTAGTCATCAACTTCGGCAAAGGTATGAACCCAAGGGCCATTGTGGATGGTGGCCGAATGTGTAAGTGATGATAATAGGTAGTTTTCGATTTGGTTTAATATTAACATGGTCTAATCTATAAGTGGTTGATTATAGGAGAAATCGCATAGGAGATCTCGTCAAGGAATATCGCAAATCAGGTGTGTAACGAACCCTTTCATAACTTAAAGCGATAAAATGCCGAAAAGTTAAATGCCAAATTTCGGCATTTCGAGGACTTGTGAGCAAGCTTAACGCTCACTAGTTAGTTAGAATCGATGAGACGGTGATCGAGAACGATGGAAACGGTAAGAATGTGATTTTGGCGTTCTTGGTAAGTTGGGCCGAGGGTCAAGTGGGGCCCATTGGGCTTTCAGCCCATTTGGGTAAAATTGGTAGAAAACGAAATCTGTTAAATTGCATGATAAGACCGTTAAAACCGTTATGGAATATAGGCTAAGTGGGCCTAGACGACGAATTGGCTAAGTAGGGCCCATTAGGGTTTTAGGCCCAATAACTCGATTTCGCTAAAATGGGCGTAATCACTATTTGCACCCATGGATTGTTAGTAATCGTTAATGAACATGGAAACCCTAATTTTTGGTAAAATTACGAGATTACCCTTATAATATGAAAATGATCGTTTTGCCCCTAGGTAAAAATGACCATTATACCCCTAGGGTTTATGTATGATTTTAATACATGGGATTTTGATAAATATGGTATGTATGATATGCACATGAAATGTATGCCATGCACATGATATGTATGATATGCACATGAGGTAATCATAAATGCATTGGGTTGGGTTTTATATGGATGGAGGAAGTGAAAAGGGCTTATGCCCGGTTATCAAAAGGGCTTATGCCCGATTATCAAAAGGGCTTATGCCCGATTATCAAAAGGGCTTATGCCCCTGCTTATAAAAGGGCTTATGCCCTGATTATTGAAAGGGCTTTTGCCCGCTTATTAAAAGAGGCTAGGCCTCCAAGATATGATAAAGCAAACTATCTTTGCCGGTGGAGAGTTTGGCGGGGTGGGTCGAGTTAATCCCACATGGTGTGTTGGTTGGTACGGTGGAGAGTAGCGGATGGTGGGTTGAGTAGTCTCCCAAATGGGTTGCATTCTTTCATTGAAATTATATGTGACATTGAAATGGGCCTAAGGGCCATACTGCTTTCTGATAAAGGCTTGCCTAGTAATATGAAATCTGAAAAGGCTTCGCCCAAGAATATGAAATATGAAAAGGCTTCACTGAAGATATGAAATATGAAATATGAAAAGGGCTACTGACCAAATGCATGATTGAGATTGGATTTGGGCTTAGACCCAACAGCCGATATTGTTTTGGGCTCTGAAAGGGCTTGTTGCACTGAGTTTCCAAACTCACCCCCTTTCCTTAACCTTGCAGTGAGCCTTGATGTGGGGACTTGGGGCGGAGGGGATTCAGAGTGGCCACGGTGATTGTCTTTAGACTTTTAAATAAGTGTTGGTTTTCATTTAATTTCCTTTAATTATTATTTATTTTGGGTTGTAATAAGGCCAATTTTAACTTTCCTTTTATTTCTTTTCGGAATTATTTTAATTTTAATAACTTTAAAAATTGGTTAATAATTATTCAAATGGGCTAGACTTAAGACGTGTTTTCAAAATGATACTTGTTTTCAAAATATCTCAACACCACGATTAATCGATTTATCAAAGACGTCCACTTAAACAAATTTAAACTCGATATAACAAAGTGTGGCTATGGTTGTGGGCATGTCTAGGATTGGATCCAATTAAAGAGCTTGGTACTTGAGCGGCCTTCATGGCTCACCTCCTCTGTCTCGGATACCTACACGGTGCCCACTTCCATACACTTTGTTAACTCAATAAAATGTATGGTTTTAAAATACTAAAACGGAACGTGGGTTTCAACTCCAATGTGGCACGTCAGATTCGGCCATAACGTCTGGGCCGGGTTTGGGGTGTTACTCAAATATCATTATTATAAAAATTAAGTTCATGTCAATAATGTGGAATTGGAATATTCTAGCGTGGTGTGAAACTGAAACAACCTCGATTCCTTGAAAGCCTTTATGGAATTTAAATTCACATTGCCTTTGATGGAAAAATGCCTTGACTTCTCGAAGTTTTGAAAAGACACATATCGTGCCACGAAATATCCTCCAAAGGGCGTGCCTTCGTAATTTGTAATAGTTCCTTGTCTATGGACTCATTTGTTTCATTTTCCATTTTCGCTCCTTCGATACTAATCTAATAGTTATGACCACTTTCGTTTTCGTAGAGGAGAGGCAATCTCAAATCCACGTCGAAAATGATGTAACGATTCAAAGTCTTAACTTGATTTCCTTATTATTCTTCCTTTAAATTACTTGTTTTTATCAAGATCGAGAATGAAACTCCAAATATGTCGACGACGTGCGCCTCACATTTTCCCTACTAAAAAAGGATCAATTTATATAAAAACTAAATCCTATTCATTATTTGGAAAATACCTACGAGAGTTATAAAATGAAACGTCATTTGTTGTTTCCAATTTCACTCTCTAATAGAATTTTCATTTTCCAAGCTCTCATCACTTATTCCACTAAAAGCTTTCAATCATATTTCAGAAAATTTGGGCCAGAACACTTGCACCTAAAAATTTAACGTTGAACAAAGAAGACAATAACCGAATTGGAGTCCCACGATAAAGACATACATCGACTTAATATCAGAACGTGAAATATTGTTGATGAATTAATTTTGAATGTCAATCATTTAGTTTCCATTTTACATTTTACAAATATGATAAGTGTCATAAAAACTTCGTAACAACAACAAGGTTATAATATTTTACGCTTTGCATAATTATTTCTACATTGTGGCACAAACATATAACTGTTAGGGGAATCTGGTATAGCTCATTAAGTTTTGAGATGCACGTGAATTTTTAACCATCAACATAACATGTGCATACACAACTTCAAAAAATTAGAAAAATAGGATGGCATGCATAACGAATATGTGTGCCTGTCATGCAAGTGTACTATATCCCATATTGCTTTTTCCATATGTTTTTTCCCCATATTACCTTCTTGATGTTTGTTTGGAGTGGACGTAATAGTTCAATCCTAGTTTCAACGCAGAAAAACACATGTACTACATAATCATCTTTATTGAACCTTATTTAAGTGATCCGTTTAGTGCCATTTAAGAGTTGTAAAGGGAAGTATAAATGTGTGTCTTTGAATTAATATTTAGATTTGTAGTAATAAAATTAATGCTAATTAAACTGAAATATTGAATGTTATAATTAAATAGAAATATTGAATGTTTTCTTTTATTGTAACGTATTCTAGACTAATCTGTTATACACTTCCTATAAATGCCATTTTTCCCTGCAAATCTCGTCAAATTAATTTTCTGAACCAAGTTTAACTAGTAACATCGATTCGCACACCATGGCAAGCCTTAATGTTTATTCCGTACTAGTGGTTTTATTTTTAACTTCAGTGCGAAGAATGGCTACTGAAGGAGAATGACCAGATTATTAAGGAAAATAATTGTGAAACTAAAATGGGTTTGCCCGTGTTCTAGAAGCTTTCACGAGTATTTTCAATACTGGGAGTATTTCTAACAAGTGTTGCGGCGAACTTGTTGTGTTGGGAAAAGTTTGCCACTCAAAGCATTAGTAAAGAGAACTCTTGAAAATCCTCTATCCAAAGACCTAAACCCAAATGACAATTATAGCTAAGAGCATTGGACATGGAATAATTGCCTTGCATTGATCGATTCACCATCTCCGTCTCGCTTAAGGATATAGGATTGCTAAAGCTACTGAGCGGTTACTGGGCGTAAAGGGCCAAAATTGTTCTTTTGTCTTTATTTTTGATATTGTTCCGAAAGCTTCATTAAAATGTGTCATTAAATTTAAAGCCTACTTAAATTATTTTTAGTTGTACGGAAATTAAATGGTTCTATAGAAGCCATTACTTAATAAACAATGATTTTATACATGCCATTATTTTTAATTTTATAGCACGGAACACGATAACCATCTCAAATCGAGCACTACATATTGCTTCACATTGTTTAAATTGACACAAATATCATTATTATAAAAATTAAGTTCATGTCAATAATGTGGAATTGGAATATTCTAGCGTGGTGTGAAACTGAAACAACCTCGATTCCTTGAAAGCCTTTATGGAATTTAAATTCACATTGCCTTTGATGGAAAAATGCCTTGACTTCTCGAAGTTTTGAAAAGACACATATCGTGCCACGAAATATCCTCCAAAGGACGTGTAATCGTAATTTGTAAAAGTTCCTTGTCTATGGACTCATTTGTTTCATTTTCCATTTTCGCTCCTTCGATACTAATCTAATAGTTATGACCACTTTCGTTTAGTAGAGGAGAGGCAATCTCGAAATCCACGTCGAAAATGATGTAACGATTCAAAGTCTTAACTTGATTTCCTTATTATTCTTCCTTTAAATTACTTGTTTTTATCAAGATCGAGAATGAAACTCCAAATATGTCGACGACGACGCCTCACATTTTCCCTACTAAAAAGGATCAATTTATATAAAACTAAATCCTATTCATTATTTGGAAAATACCTACGAGAGTTATAAAAATGAAACGTCATTTGCTGTTTCCAATTTCACTCTCTAATAGAATTTTTCATTTTCCAAGCTCTGTCACTTATTCCACTAAAAGCTTTCAATCATATTTCAGAATATTTTGGCCAGAACACTTGCACCTAAAAATTTAACGTTGAACAAAGAAGACAATAACCGAATTGGAGTCCCACGATAAAGACATACATCGACTTAATATCAGAACGTGAAATATTGTTGATGAATTAATTTTGAATGTCAATCATTTAGTATCCATTTTACATTTTACAAATATGATAAGTGTCATAAAAACTTCGTAACAACAACAAGGTTATAATATTTTACGCTTTGCATAATTATTTCTACATTGTGGCACAAACATATCACTGTTAGGGGAATCTAGTATAGCTCATTAAGTTTTGAGATGCACGTGAATTTTTAACCATCAACATAACATGTTCATACACAACTTCAAAAAATTAGAAAAATAGGATGGCATGCATAACGAATATGTGTGCCTGTCATGCAAGTGTACTATATCCCATATTGCTTTTTCCATATGTTTTTTCCCCATATTACCTTCTAGATGTTTGTTTGGAGTGGACGTAATAGTTCAATCCTAGTTTCAACGCAGAAAAACACATGTACTACATAATCATCTTTATTGAACCTTATTTAAGTGATCCGTTTAGTGCCATTTAAGAATTGTAAAGGGAAGTATAAATGTGTGTCTTTGAATTAATATTTAGATTTGTAGTAATAAAAATTAATGCTAATTAAACTGAAATATTGAATGTTATAATTAAATAGAAATATTGAATGTTTTCTTTTATTGTAACGTATTCTAGTCTAATGTGGTTATAACACTTCCTATAAATGCCATTTTTTCCCTTGCAAATCTCGTTCGAAATTAATTTTACGAACCAAGTTTAACTAGTAACATCAGATTCGCACACCATGGCAAGCCTTAATGTTTATTCCGTACTAGTGGTTTTATTTTTAACCACAGTGCGATAATGGCTACGAAGGAGAATGACCAGATTATTAAGGAAAATAATTGTGAAACTAAAATGGGTTTGCCCTGTGTTCTAGAAGCTTTCACGAGTATTTTCAATACAGGGAGTATTTCTAACAAGTGTTGCGGCGAACTTGTTGTGTTGGGAAAAGTTTGCCACTCAGCATTAGTAAAGAGGACTCTTGAAAATCCTCTATTCAAAGACCTAAACCAATGACAATTATAGCTAAGAGCATTCGGACATGGAATAATTGCCTTGCATTGATCGATTCACCATCTCCGTCTGCTTAAGGATATAGGATTGCTAAAGCTACAGAACGGTTACCAGACGTAAAGGGCCCAAATTGTTCTTTTGTCTTTATTTTTGATATTGTTCCGAAAGCTTCATTAAAATGTGTCATTAAATTTAAAACCTACTTAAATTATTTTTAGTTGTACGGAAATTAAATGGTTCTATAGAAGCCATTACTTAATAAACAATGATTTTATACATGCCATTATTTTTAATTTTATAGCACCTAACACGATAACCATCTCAAATCGAGCACTACATATTGTTTCACATTGTTTAAATTGACACAAATATCATTATTATAAAAATTAAGTTCATGTCAATAATGTGGAATTGGAATATTCTAGCGTGGTGTGAAACTGAAACAACCTCGATTCCTTGAAAGCCTTTATGGAATTTAAATTCACATCGCCTTTGATGGAAAAATGCCTTGACTTCTCGAAGTTTTGAAATGACACATATCGTGCCACGAAATATCCTCCAAAGGACGTGCACTGTAATTTGCAATAGTTCCTTGTCTATGGACTCATTTGTTTCATTTTCCATTTTCGCTCCTTCGATACTAATCTAATAGTTATGACCACTTTCGTTTCCGTGGAGGAGAGGCAATCTCGAAATCCACATCGAAAATGATGTAACGATTCAAAGTCTTAACTTGATTTCCTTATTATTCTTCCTTTAAATTACTTGTTTTTATCAAGATAGAGAATGAAACTCCAAATATGTCGACGACGCATGCACTCACATTTTCCCTACTAAAAAGGATCAATTTATATAAAACTAAATCCTATTCATTATTTGGAAAATACCTACGAGAGTTATAAAAATGAAACGTCATTTGTTGTTTCCAATTTCACTCTCTAATAGAATTTTTCATTTTCCAAGCTCTGTCACTTATTCCACTAAAAGCTTTCAATCATATTTCAGAAAATTTGGGCCAGAACACTTGCACCTAAAAATTTAACATTGAACGAAGAAGACAATAACCGAATTGGAGTCCCACGATAAAGACATACATCGACTTAATATCAGAACGTGAAATATTGTTGATGAATTAATTTTGAATGTCAATCATTTAGTTTCCATTTCACATTTTACAAATATGATAAGTGTCATAAAAACTTTGTAACAACAACAAGGTTATAAGATTTTACGCTTTGCATAACTATTTCTACATTGTGGCACAAACATATCACTGTTAGGGGAATCTGGTATAGCTCATTAAATTTTGAGACGCACGTGAATTTTTAACCATCAACATAACACGTGCCTAAACAACTTCAAAAAATTAGAAAAATAGGATGGCATGCATAACGAATATGTGTGCCTGTCATGCAAGTGTACTATATCCCATATTGCTTTTTCCATATGTTTTTTCCCCATATTACCTTCTAGATGTTTGTTTGGAGTGGACGTAATAGTTCAATCCTAGTTTCATCGCAGAAAAACACATGTATGACATAATCATCTTTATTGAACCTTATTTAAGTGATCCGTTTAGTGCCATTTAAGAATTGTAAAGGGAAGTATAAATGTGTGTCCTTGAATTAATATTTAGATTTGTAGAAATAAAAATTAATGCTAATTAAACTTAAATATTGAATGTTATAATTAAATAGAAATATTGAATGTTTTCTTTTATTGTAACGTATTCTAGTCTAATGTGGTTATAACACTTCCTATAAATGCCAGTTTTTTTCCCCGCAAATCTCGTTCGAAATTAATTTTACGAACCAAGTTTAACTAGTAACATCAGATTCACACACCATGGCAAGCCTTAATGTTTATTCCGTACTAGTGGTTTTATTTTTAACTTGTGGGCGATAATGGCTACGAAGGAGAATGACCAGATTATTAAGGAAAATAATTGTGAAACTAAAACGGGTTTGCCACATGTTCTAGAAGCTTTCACGAGTATTTTCAATACAGGAGTATTTCTAACAAGTGTTGCGCCAACTTGTTGTGTTGGGAAAAGTTTGCCACTCAAAGCATAAGTAAAGAGGACTCTTGAAAATCCTCTATTCAAAGACCTAAACCCAATGACAATTATAGCTAAGAGCATTCAGACATGGAATAATTGCCTTGCATTGATCGATTCACCATCTCCTACGCTTAAGGATATAGGATTGCTAAAGCTACAAAACGGTTACCTGACGTAAAGGGCCAAAATTGTTCTTTTTGATCTTTGTTCAAAGCTTCATTAAAATGTGTCATTAAATTTAAAGCCTACTTAAATTATATTTAGTTGTACGGAAATTAAATGGTTCTATAGAAGCCATTACTTAATAAACAATGATTTTATACATGCCATTATTTTTAATTTTATAGCACCAGAACACGATAACCATCTTAAATCGAGCACTACATATTGTTTCACATTGTTTAAATTGACACAAATATCATTATTATAAAAATTAAGTTCATGTCAATAATGTGGAATTGGAATGTTCTAGCGTGGTGTGAAACTGAAATAACCTCGATTCCTTGAAAGCCTTGATGGAATTTAAATTCACATTGCCTTTGATGGAAAAATGCCTTGAGTTCTCGAAGTTTTGAAAAGACACATATCGTGCCATGAAATATCCTCCAAAGGACGTGCACTGTAATTTGCAATAGTTCCTTGTCTATGGACTCATTTGTTTCATTTTCCATTTTCGCTCCTTCGATACTAATCTAATAGTTATGACCACTTTCGTTTCCGTTTAGGAGAGGCAATCTCGAAATCAACGTCGAAAATGATGTAACGATTCAAAGTCTTAACTTGTTTTCCTTATTATTCTTCCTTTAAATTACTTGTTTTTATCAAGATCGAGAATGAAACTCCAAATATGTCGACGACGTGCGCCTCACATTTTCCCTACTAAAAAAGGATCAATTTATATAGAAACTAAATCCTATTCATTATTTGGAAACTACCTACGAGAGTTATAAAAATGAAACGTCATTTGTTGTTTCCAATTTCACTCTCTAATGGAATTTTTCATTTTCCAAGCTCTGTCACTTATTCCACTAAAAGCTTTCAATCATATTTCAGAAAATTTGGGCCAGAACACTTGCACCTAAAAATTTAACGTTGAACGAAGAAGACAATAACCGAATTGGAGTCCCACGATAAAGACATACATCGACTTAATATCAGAACGTGAAATATTGTTGATGAATTAATTTTGAATGTCAATCATTTAGTTTCCATTTTACATTTTAGAAATATGATAAGTGTCATAAAAACTTTGTAACAACAACAAGGTTATAAGATTTTACGCTTTGCATAATTATTTCTACATTGTGGCACAAACATATCACTGTTAGGGGAATCTGGTATAGCTCATTGAATTTTGAGATGCACGTGACTTTTTAACCATCAACATAACATGTGCATACACAACTTCAAAAAATTTGAAAAATAGGATGGCATGCATAACGAATATGTGTGACTGTCATGCAAGTGTACTATATCCCATATTGCTTTTTTCATATGTTTTTCCCCATATAACCTTCTAGATGTTTGTTTGGAGTGGACGTAATAGTTCAATCGTAGTTTCATCGCAGAAAAACACATGTACTACATAATCATCTTTATTGAACCTTATTTAAGTGATCCGTTTAGTGCCATTTAAGAATTGTAAAGGGAAGTATAAATGTGTGTCTTTGAATTAATATTTAGATTTGTAGAAATAAAAATTAATGCTAATTAAACTGAAATATTGAATGTTATAATTAAATAGAAATATTGAATGTTTTCTTTTATTGTAACGTATTCTAGTCTAATGTGGTTATAACACTTCCTATAAATGCCGCTTTTGCCCTGTAAATCTCGTTCAAATTAATTTTACGAACCAAGTTTAACTAGTAACATCGATTCGCACACCATGGCAAGCCTTAATGTTTATTCCGTACTAGTGGTTTTATTTTTAACTTCAGTGCGATAATGGCTACGAAGGAGAATGACCAGATTATTAAGGAAAATAATTGTGAAACTAAAATGGGTTTGCCCCTGTGTTCTAGAAGCTTTCACGATTATATTCAATACGAGGAGTATTTCTAACAAGTGTTGCGGCGAACTTGTTGTGTTGGGAAAAGTTTGCCACTCGGCATTAGTAAAGAGGACTCTGAAAATCCTCTATTCAAAGACCTAAACCAATGACGATTATAGCTAAGAGCATTCAGACATGGAATAATTGCCTTGCATTGATCGATTCACCATCTCCGTCGCTTAAGGATATAGGATTGCTAAAGCTACAAAACGGTTACAGGGCGTAAAGGGCCAAAATTGTTCTTTTGATATTGTTCAAAGCTTCATTAAAATGTGTCATTAAATTTAAAGCCTACTTAAATTATATTTAGTTGTACGGAAATTAAATGGTTCTATAGAAGCCATTACTTAATAAACAATGATTTTATACATGCCATTATTTTTAATTTTATAGCAGGAACACGATAACCATCTCAAATCGAGCACTACATATTGTTTCACATTGTTTAAATTGACACAAATATCATTATTATAAAAATTAAGTTCATGTCAATAATGTGGAATTGGAATGTTCTAGCGTGGTGTGAAACTGAAACAACCGCGATTCCTTGAAAGCCTTTATGGAATTTAAATTCACATTGCCTTTGATGGAAAAATGCCTTGAGTTCTCGAAGTTTTGAAAAGACACATATCGTGCCACGAAATATCCTCCAAAGGACGTGCACTGTAATTTGCAATAGTTCCTTGTCTATGGACTCATTTGTTTCATTTTCCATTTTCGCTCCTTCGATACTAATCTAATAGTTATGGCCACTTTCGTTTCCGTAGAGGAGAGGCAATCTCGAAATCCACGTCGAAAATGATGTAACGATTCAAAGTCTTAACTTGTTTTCCTTATTATTCTTCCCTTAAATTACTTGTTTTTATCAAGATCGAGAATGAAACTCCAAATATGTCGACGATGTGCGCCTCACATTTTCCCTACTAAAAAAGGATCAATTTATATAAAAACTAAATCCTATTCATTATTTGGATAATACCTACGAGAGTTATAAAAATGAAACGTCATTTATTGTTTCCAATTTCACTCTCTAATAGAATTTTTCATTTTCCAAGCTCTGTCACTTATTCCACTAAAAGCTTTCAATCATATTTCAGAAAATTTGGGCCAGAACACTTGCACCTAAAAATTTAACGTTGAACGAAGAAGACAATAACCGAATTGGATTCCACGATAAAGACATACATCGACTTAATATCAGAACATGAAATATTGTTGATGAATTAATTTTGAATGTCAATCATTTAGTTTCCATTTTACATTTTAGAAATATGATAAGTGGCATAAAAACTTTGTAACAACAACAAGGTTATAAGATTTTACGCTTTGCATAATTATTTCTACATTGTGGCACAAACATATCACTTTTAGGGGAATCTGGTATAGCTCATTAAATTTTGAGATGCACGTGACTTTTTAACCATCAACATAACATGTGCATACACAACTTAAAAAAATTATAAAAATAGGATGGCATGCATAACGAATATGTGTGCCTGTCATGCAAGTGTACTATATCCCATATTGCTTTTTTCATATGTTTTTCCCCATATTACCTTCTAGATGTTTGTTTGGAGTGGACGTAATAGTTCAATCCTAGTTTCATCATGAGAAAAACACATGTACGACATAATCATCTTTATTGAACCTTATTTAAGTGATCCGTTTAGTGCCATTTAAGAATTGTAAAGGGAAGTATAAATGTGTGTCTTTGAATTAATATTTAGATTTGTAGAAATAAAAATTAATGCTAATTAAACTGAAATATTGAATGTTATAATTAAATAGAAATATTGAATGTTTTCTTTTATTGTAACGTATTCTAGTCTAATGTGGTTATAACACTTCCTATAAATGCCAGTTTTTTCCCCTGCAAATCTCGTTCGAAATTAATTTTACGAACCAAGTTTAACTAATAACATCAAATTCGAACACCATGGCAAGCCTTAATGTTTATTCCGTACTAGTGGTTTTATTTTTAACTTGTGGGGCAGTAATGGCTACGAAGGAGAATGACCAGATTTTTAAGGAAAATAATTGTGAAACTAAAATGGGTTTGCCCTGTGTTCTAGAAGCTTTCACGATTATTTTCAATACAGGGAGTATTTCTAACAAGTGTTGCGGCGAACTTGTTGTGTTGGGAAAAGTTTGCCACTCAGCATTAGTAAAGAGGACTCTTGAAAATCCTCTATTCAAAGACCTAAACCAATGACAATTATAGCTAAGAGCATTCAGACATGGAATAATTGCCTTGCATTGATTGATTCACCATCTCCGTGCGCTTAAGGATATAGGATTGCTAAAGCTACAAAGCGGTTACCAGACGTCAAGGGCCAAAATTGTTCTTTTTGATATTGTTCCGAAAGCTTCATTAAAATGTGTCATTAAATTTAAAGCCTACTTAAATTATATTTAGTTGTACGGAAATTAAATGGTTCTATAGAAGCCATTACTTAATAAACAATGATTTTATACATGCCATTATTTTTAATTTTATAGCACCGGAACACGATAACCATCTCAAATCGAGCACTACATATTGTTTCACATTGTTTAAATTGACACAAATATCATTATTATAAAAATTAAGTTCATGTCAATAATGTGGAATTGGAATGTTCTAGCGTGGTTTGAAACTGAAACAACCTCGATTCCTTGAATTCCTTTATGGAATTTAAATTCACATTGCCTTTGATGGAAAAATGCCTTGACTTCTCGAAGTTTTGAAAAGACACATATTGTGCCACGAAATATCCTCCAAAGGACGTGCACTGTAATTTGTAATAGTTCCTTGTCTATGGACTCATTTGTTTCATTTTCAATTTTAGCTCCTTCGATACTAATCTAATAGTTATGACCACTTTCGTTTCCGTGGAGGAGAGGCAATCTCGAAATCCACATCGAAAATGATGTAACGATTCAAAGTCTTAACTTGATTTCCTTATTATTCTTCCTTTAAATTACTTGTTTTTATCAAGATAGAGAATGAAACTCCAAATATGTCGACGACGTGCGACTCACATTTTCCCTACTAAAAAAGGATCAATTTATATAAAAACTAAATCCTATTCATTATTTGGAAAATACCTACGAGAGTTATAAAATGAAACGTCATTTGTTGTTTCCAATTTCACTCTCTAATAGAATTTTCATTTTCCAAGCTCATCACTTATTCCACTAAAAGCTTTCAATCATATTTCAGAAAATTTGGACACTTGCACCTAAAATTTAACATTGAACGAAGAAGAAAATAACCGAATTGGAGTCCCACGATAAAGACATACATCGACTTAATATCGAGCGTGAAATATTGTTGATGAATTAATTTTGAATGTCAATCATTTAGTTTCCATTTCACATTTTACAAATATGATAAGTGTCATAAAAACTTTGTAACAACAACAAGGTTATAAGATTTTACGCTTTGCATAACTATTTCTACATTGTGGCACAAACATATCCGTTAGGGAATCGGTATAGCTCATTAAATTTTGAGATGCACGTGACTTTTAGCCATCAACATAACATGTGCATACACAACTTCAAAAATTAGAAAAATAGGATGGCATGCATAACGAATATGTGTACTGTCATGCAAGTGTACTATATCCCATATTGCTTTTTCATATGTTTTTCCCCATATTACCTTCTAGATGTTTGTTTGGAGTGGACGTAATAGTTCAATCCTAGTTTCATCATGCAGAAAAACACATGTACGACATAATCATCTTTATTGAACCTTATTTAAGTGATCCGTTTAGTGCCATTTATGAATTGTAAAGGGAAGTATAAATGTGTGTCTTTGAATTAATATTTAGATTTGTAGAAATAAAAATTAATGCTAATTAAACTGAAATATTGAATGTTATAATTAAATAGAAATATTGAATGTTTTCTTTTATTATAACGTATTCTAGTCTAATGTGGTTATAACACTTCCCATAAATGCCAGTTTTTTCCCTGCAAATCTCGTTCGAAATTAATTTCTGAACCAAGTTTAACTAGTAACATCGATTCGCACACCATGGCAAGCCTTAATGTTTATTCCGTACTAGTGGTTTTATTTTTAACTTGTGGGGCGATAATGGCTACGAAGGAGAATGACCAGATTATTAAGGAAAATAATTGTAAAACTAAAATGGGTTTGCCTGTGTTCTAGAAGCTTTCACGATTATTTTCAATACGAGGAGTATTTCTAACAAGTGTTGCGGCGAACTTGTTGTGTTGGGAAAAGTTTGCCACTCAGCATTAGTAAAGAGGACTCTTGAAAATCCTCTATTCAAATACCTAAACCCAGCGACAATTATAGCTAAGAGCATTCAGACATGGAATAATTGCCTTGCATTGATCGATTCACCATCTCCGTCTGCTTAAGGATATAGGATTGCTAAAGCTACAAAACGGTTACCAGACGTAAAGGGCCAAAATTGTTCTTTTTGATATTGTTCCGAAAGCTTCATTAAAATGTGTCATTAAATTTAAAGCCTACTTAAATTATATTTAGTTGTACGGAAATTAAATGGTTCTATAGAAGCCATTACTTAATAAACAATGATTTTATACATGCCATTATTTTTAATTTTATAGCACCGGAACACGATAACCATCTCAAATCGAGCACTACATATTGTTTCACATTGTTTAAATTGACACAAATATCATTATTATAAAAATTAAGTTCATGTCAATAATGTGGAATTGGAATATTCTAGCGTGGTGTGAAACTGAAACAACCTCGATTCCTTGAAAGCCTTTATGGAATTTAAATTCACATCGCCTTTGATGGAAAAATGCCTTGACTTCTCGAAGTTTTGAAATGACACATATCGTGCCACGAAATATCCTCCAAAGGACGTGCACTGTAATTTGCAATAGTTCCTTGTCTATGGACTCATTTGTTTCATTTTCCATTTTCGCTCCTTCGATACTAATCTAATAGTTATGGCCACTTTCGTTTCTGTAGAGGAGAGGCAATCTCGAAATCCACGTCGAAAATGATGTAACGATTCAAAGTCTTAACTTGTTTTCCTTATTATTCTTCCCTTAAATTACTTGTTTTTATCAAGATCGAGAATGAAACTCCAAATATGTCGACGACGTGTGCCTCACATTTTCCTTACTAAAAAAGGATCAATTTATATAAAAACTAAATCTTATTCATTATTTGGAAAATACCTACGAGAGTTATAAAAATGAAACGTCATTTGTTGTTTCCAATTTCACTCTCTAATAGAATTTTTCATTTTCCAAGCTCTGTCACTTATTCCACTAAAAGCTTTCAATCATATTTCAGAAAATTTGGGCCAGAACACTTGCACCTAAAAATTTAATGTTGAACGAAGAAGACAATAACCGAATTGGAGTCCCACGATAAAGACATACATCGACTTAATATCAGAACGTGAAATATTGTTGATGAATTAATTTTGAATGTCAATCATTTAGTTTCCATTTCACATTTTACAAATATGATAAGTGTCATAAAAACTTTGTAACAACAACAAGGTTATAAGATTTTACGCTTTGCATAATTATTTCTACATTGTGGCACAAACATATCACTGTTAGGGGAATCTGGTATAGCTTATTAAATTTTGAGATGCACGTGAATTTTTAACCATCAACATAACATGTGCATACACAACTTCAAAAAATTTGAAAAATAGGATGGCATGCATAACGAATATGTGTGCCTGTCATGCAAGTGTACTATATCCCATATTGCTTTTTTCATATGTTTTTCCCCATATTACCTTCTAGATGTTTGTTTAGAGTGGACGTAATAGTTCAATCCTAGTTTCATCGCAGAAAAACACATGTACGACATAATCATCTTTATTGAACCTTATTTAAGTGATCCGTTTAGTGCCATTTAAGAATTGTAAAGGGAAGTATAAATGTGTGTCTTTGAATTAATATTTAGATTTGTAGAAATAAAAATTAATGCTAATTAAACTGAAATATTGAATGTTATAATTAAATAGAAATATTGAATGTTTTCTTTTATTGTAACGTATTCTAGTCTAATGTGGTTATAACACTTCCTATAAATGCCAGTTTTTTCCCCTGCAAATCTCGTTCGAAATTAATTTTACGAACCAAGTTTAACTAATAACATCAAATTCGCACACCATGGCAAGCCTTAATGTTTATTCCGTACTAGTGGTTTTATTTTTAACTTGTGGTGCAGTAATGGCTACGAAGGAGAATGACCAGATTATTAAGGAAAATAATTGTGAAACTAAAATGGGTTTGCCCTGTGTTCTAGAAGCTTTCACGATTATTTTCAATACAGGGAGTATTTCTAACAAGTGTTGCGGTGAACTTGTTGTGTTGGGAGAAGTTTGCCACTCAGCATTAGTAAAGAGGACTCTTGAAAATCCTCTATAGGATTCAGACATGGAATAATTATAGCTAAGAGCATTCAGACATGGAATAATTGCCTTGCATTGATCGATTCACCATCTCCGTCTACTTAAGGATATAGGATTGCGAAAGCTACAAAACGGTTACCAGACGTAAAGGGCCAAAATTGTTCTTTTTGATATTGTTCCGAAAGCTTCATTAAAATGTGTCATTAAATTTAAAGCCTACTTAAATTATATTTAGTTGTACAGAAATTAAATGGTTCTATAGAAGCCATTACTTAATAAACAATGATTTTATACATGCCATTATTTTTAATTTTATAGCACCGAAACACGATAACCATCTCAAATCGAGCACTACATATTGTTTCACATTGTTTAAATTGACACAAATATCATTATTATAAAAATTAAGTTCATGTCAATAATGTGGAATTGGAATGTTCTAGCGTGGTGTGAAACTGAAACAACCTCGATTCCTTGAAAGCCTTTATGGTATTTAAATTCACATTGCCTTTGATGGAAAAATGCCTTGAGTTCTCGAAGTTTTCGAAAGACACATATCGTGCCACGAAATATCCTCCAAAGGACGTGCACTGTAATTTGCAATAGTTCCTTGTCTATGGACTCATTTGTTTCATTTTCCATTTTCGCTCCTTCGATACTAATCTAATAGTTATGACTGTAACACCCCTTACCCGTATCCTTCACCCGAACAGGGTACGAGGTATTAACAAATTATAGTATATACTATTAAACAAAACCCAACAAAAATATGACGTGCAATTTGATCATTACAACATATGCCATTAACAATACAAACCAACTTCAAAGACTTCGTACAAAATGATTAGTTTGATACTATAAGTAGTAATTTTAACCTAGACAATTAGGACACTTAACAAAATAACTAAGTCTGCTATACATGCCATATTTCAAAATGTTGAGTTCAGATACCAAGAATATTGATAGTGCGGTGGATCTTCTACGATCTCGACTCTGTGCTAGCTGAACGACACTATAAGACAAAGGAGAGAAAAGAAAGTAAGCTTATAGCTTAGTAAGTAAGTATATAAATAACAAATAAGAAATCTAATATGTTTACAACATAACTCAATTATATCATATTTTTAATTTTATTGTATACTCCAATTTGATCAAGCTGTCCCTCCTACATCATGATCACTAAATAAATCATAACTCAAGTTACGAAACTCAAAATTCAAATCCGTAAAATTTCCTGAATCTAGACTCATAAAAATTTTTACTAAATTTTTCTAGAATTTTGGTTCATCCAATTAGTACAGTTTATTAGTTAAAGTTTCCCCTGTTACATAGCTCAACTGATCTGACCTCTGTTCATTACAAATTTAATTTCTCTCAATACACAATTCAAATAACCATGAAACCTGTTTCATTTAAAACTAGACTCAATAAGGAATTTAGGCATATAAACTATATTTCTTAATTTGTTTTGTACAATTTTTGATGATTTTTCAAAGTTGAAACAGGGGATCACATAGTCATCCTGAACAGGTGTCACACAATTGTAAATATCTTGAAATATAGAATTCCTTTTCTTTCTCTGTTTCTTTTATATGAAAATAGACTCATTAAGATTTAATTTAACATCTCATTCAACCTCTAATTAAATTCCTTCTATTTTTGGTGAATTTTCAAAATCACGTCACTGCTACTGTCCAAAACAGTTTCAATGCTAATTTCACTCTTTCACACCTTCTTTATACTAACCTCATTTTTAATTTACATATATATATACCACAAATCATTTTCACCACATTTCATGCATCACAAGTGTAGGTCCACGACTACAATGTCACCACAAAACCATCCCGTTGAACAACTCAGATTAATCCTCGATACTTGATGGTTTCAGCACACAGCCCCACCATAATATTTCATTTAATTCGGCTCTCTTGTACACATGGTGAACACTTAGTACCACTCATGCGACCTAGCCGATTTGTCTCGTAGCTCTCTTGTCTACATGGTGTCCTTCACTTGGAATCACGCATGCGACCTAGCTACATTTATCTCTCACGTAGCTCTCTTGTCTACATGGGATACATCCCGTATCACACATGTGACCTAGCTACTATATAGTATCTCGTAGCCTTCTTGTACACATGATGTGCACTCGGCACCATACATGTGACCTAGCTACGTACCATCTATTTTGTTCGATTTTTTTTTTCCGAATGTTCAACCGGGATCTCTCTCTCTATTATTTATTTCCATTCTTTCAATAGTCTATTTATACTTCAACATCAGCTAATATATATAAAATAGGCTTAAATATAAAATGTAAATGAAATTTATGTATTATTTACATACAAACTTACCTCGGTGCAAAATATGGAATTTTGCAATTTAGTCCAAAACTTTCTCCTTTCCCCGCTCGAGGTCGATTCACGCCTTTCTTGATCTATATCAACATATTTAGCTCATTTAACACTCAAACTATTTATTTTAATCCAAAATCACATTCTACAAAATTACATTTTGCCCCTAACTTTACAAAATTACAATTTTGCCCCAAAGCTCGGAAATTTAATTTCAGCCCTTATTCTTATGTTTAATGACCTACTGATCATTTTTCTCTTCTATGGCAACATCAAATTCTCACTCTAACACATAGTTATGCACAATAGATATTTTTATCGATTATCTGCTTTTGCTTGTTTTCATTAAAATCGTTTAGAAAAGATCGTTCCCTAACTTCAAACATTCATATTCTATCATCAAACAACAAAATACATGCCTATCATTCATCGGTAAATTTTTAAACATAAACCTTAATTCGAACTAATGGTAGAAATAAGTAAACCGAGCTACGAGGATTTTAAAATGTGAAGAACATTAAAAGCGGGCTTGAATTCACTTACTATGAAGCTTGAAAGTTGAAGAAACCCTAGCTATGGAGGAGAGGAATTTTCAGCAGCAACTAATGAAGATGATAACCAATTTTGTGTTATTTTTCCCATTTTATTTCATTTAATATACAAATGACCAAAATGCCCTTACTACTAAACTTTCAAAAAATTCCCTCCATGTCCAACTTTTGTCCATAACTTAAGAATGGGTCAAATTGCTATTTAAGACCTCCTAATTAATATCCCAAAGCAATTTCATACTAAAAACTTCTAAAACACGAGTTTTACAATTTATTCGATTTAGTCCCAATTCTCAACTTAAGCGTGAAATGCACAGAATTTCATCACGAAATTTTCATGAAATCATGAAATCATATCATAAACCCCAAAATAATTATAAAACAATTATTTTTATCTCGAATTTGTGGTCACGAAACCACTATTCCGATTAGGCCCTAATTCAGGTTGTCACAATCCTTCCCCCCTTTAGAGATTTTCGTCCCCGAAAATCTTACCGGTAAAAAGGTTCGGGTACTGTTTCCTCATAGCTTCCTCGAGTTCCCACGTAGCCTCTTCTATCCCATGTCTGTGCCACAATACTTTCACTAAGGCTATACTTTTATTTCTTAACTGTTTAATTTCTTGAGCCAAAATCTTTATTGGTTTCTCCTCATAGGTCATATCAGGTCGAATCTCAATTTCTGTTGGAGAAATCACATGTGAAGGATCAGAACGATAATGTCGCAACATTGATACATGAAACACGTTATGAATTCTTTCTAATTCTGCCGGTAAGGCCAACCGATATGCTACTGGTCCAATCCTCTCAGTAATCTCGTACGGCCCAATAAAACGCAGACTCAACTTGCCTTTTCGGCTAAATCTCAGAATCTTTTTCCATGGTAACACCTTCAAGAACACTTTATCACCCACCTGAAATTCAATCTCTTTTCTTTTTAAATCTACATATGACTTTTGTCGATCTGAAGCAGCTTTCAAGCAATCCCGAATTACTTTTATTTTCTCTTCGCTAGATCAACTCCGTGAATCTGTTTCTCACTAAGTTCGGTCCAATATAAAGGAGTCCGACACTTACGACCATACAGGGCTTCGTACGGTGCCATTTGTATACTTGATCGATAAGCATTATTGTAGGCAAATTCAATCAAAGATAGATATTTCTCCCAACTACCTCCAAATTCTAAGACACAGCATCTAAGCATATCCTCGAGTACCTGGATTACTCTTTCCGATTGACCATCTGTTTGTGGATGAAACGCGGTACTAAAGTTCAATTTTGTACCCAAAGCTTCTTGTAACTTTTTCCAAAATCTCGAGGTAAATCTCGGATCTCTATCTGATATTATAGACATAGGTACTCCGTGTAACCTCACAATTTCAGCTATATATAATTCGGCTAATTTATCAAGTGAGAAATCGGTACGTACTGGTATAAAGTGGGCTGACTTTGTTAATCTATCAACCACTACCCAGACAGCATCCTTCTTTTTAGGAGTTAAAGGCAAACCGGTTACAAAATCCATGGTAATCTTGTCCCATTTCCACTCAGGCACCATTACCGGTTGAAGTAATCCTGAAGGCACTTGATGTTCACTTTTACTTGTTGATGATCAAACACTTGGTTACAAATTGAAATGCCCTTTTCATACGCCACCAATACAACTTCTTTAAATCATTATACATTTTTGTGCTACGGGGTGAAGCGATAAGCAACCACTATCGCCTCATGTAATATTTTATTAATCAATTCATCATTTTTCGGTACACATATCCTGTCTCGAAACATCAAACAGTCATCTGATCCAACTCGAAAATTTGAGTCATAACCTGATTCACATTGAGTTCTCTTGGTTCGCAACTCACTATCATTCTTTTGAGCATCACAAATCAACTGGAGAAATAACGGTTTAACCCTCATCTCTGCTAAGATTGACCCATCATCAGACAATGCTAACCCCGTATTCATGGCTCTCAAAGTAAAAAGAAATTTCCTGCTCAAGGCGTCAGCAACCACATTTGCTTTTCCCGGATGATAATCAATCACTAGATCATAATCCTTTAATAATTCAAGCCATCTCCTCTGTCATGATTCAAATCCTTTTGATTCATCAAATACTTCAAACTTTTGTGATCGGTAAAATTTGACATTTTCACCATACAAATAATGTCGCCAAATCTTCAAGGCAAAGACAATAGCGGCCAATTCCAAATCATGTGTAGGATAGTTCTTCTCATGCGGTTTTAACTGTCTCGAAGCATAAGCTACCACTTTACCCTCTTGCATCAACACACATCCAAGGCCTGTCAATGATGCATCACTATAAATTACGAACTCCTTTCACGGCTCAGTTGTACTAAAATTGGTGCTTGATCAATCGTGCTTTCAACTTTTCAAAACTCTGCGACATTTATCGGTCCATTCAAACTTAACATTCTTTTGCAACAACTTAGTCATAGGAGAGGCAATCATCGAAAATCCCTCAACAAAACGTCTATAATACCGGCTAAGCCTAAAAGCTTCTAACCTCGGATACATTCTTGGCGTTTCAATCAATGATCGCAGAAATCTTGCTTGGATCCACCCGAATACCATCACCTGAGACTATATGTCCCAAAAATCCGACTTCACGAAGCCAGATCTCACTTTGACTGAACTTAGCAAACAGATTCTTTTCTCTCAAGATCTGCAATATGGTTCTCAAGTGTTCGGCATGTTCAGACTCATCCCGAGAATAAATTAGAATGTCATCTATAAACACTACTACAAACTTATCCAAATATGGCCGAAAGATCTGATTCATTAAGTCCATAAATATAGCTGGAGCATTTGTTAAGCTGAAAGGCATCACGAGAAACTCATAATGTCCATACCTTGTCCTAAAGGCAGTTTTCGGTACATCCGACTCCTTAACTCTCAACTGGTAGTAACCAGACCTTAAATCGATCTTTGAAAACACTGTGGCCCCCTTTAACTGATCGAATAAATCATCAATCCTTGGCAATGGGTACTTGTTCTTTATAGTCACCTTATTAAGCTGACGGTAATCAATGCAAAGTCTCATTGAACCATCCTTCTTCTTCTGAACAATACAGAGCACCCCAGGAGAGAAACTCGGTCTCACAAATCCCTTGTCTGTTAACTCCTGCAACTGAGCCTTCAATTCTTTTAATTCAGTCGGAGCCATTCTATATGGAGCAATCGAAATCGGTGCAGTACCCGGCAACAAATCAATGGCAAACTCTATCTCTCTGTTTGGAGGCAACCCAGGCAATTCCTCTGGAAATACATCTGGAAACTCACAGACTATCGGTACTGATTCAAACTTCAGTTGAGGCAACTCAGTATTCATTACATAAGCTAGATAAGCTTCACACCCTTTCCTCATGTATTTCTGTGCAGACATGTGCGAAATCACCATAGGCAATTTATTTGATTCATCTGTTTCAACCCACAAAATTTCTCCATTTTCACATTTCAACTCTAGTGTTTTTTGTTTACAATCTACCTTGGCACCATACAATGTCAACCAGTCCATTCCCAAGATAACGTCAAACTCGTCAAATGGTAACAGCATCAAATTAGCCGGAAAACAGTAACCTTGAATCATTAATGGGCAATTCTTGCAAACCTTGTCAACTAGCACATATTGGCCTAAGGGGTTCGACACTTTAATCATAAACTCAGTAAACTCAACAGGCAACTTTTTATTAGATACTAAGTTCATGCAAATATAGGAATGAGTGGACCCAGGATCAATCAATGCAATAACAATAGTATCATAAAGAGAAAATGTACCAGTAATGACATCGGGAGATGATGCATCTTCTCGGGCACGTATAGCATAAGCTCTAGCAGGTGCTCTAGTTTCTGATCTTGCCGTTGAATCTTTCATCGTAGTTTTACTGCTAGTCCCACCTCCAATATTTCTCGGTGGTCTACCTCTACTAGCGGTGGTATTCTGTCTAGCACTCTGAAATCTTTCTTCTTTAACTTTCTCGGACAATCTTTAATAAAATGCTCATGAGAACCGCTTTGAAACAAGCTCGCTCGGTTCCCCAACACTCACCATAATGTTGCCTGCCACACTACTAGCACTCTGGCTTTCTAGGTTGCACATTACCCACACTTGCCACCAAGTAGCTTGAGTTTTAGACCCGAATATGCTCTACCACGACCTCTGTGTGAATCCCGGTTGAAAGCTGTCATTCGAGGGTTTGTCTCTTTAGGCCTCTTTGATTGAGATTGAAATGGCTTGCTTATCGGCCTTTTCTCGCATCTCGAGCCTCAATAGCGACTTTTCTTCTTTCTTTGTTCAATTCTTGACTTTAAGAGCTCGATCAACCAATACTACAAATTCTTTCAACTCTAAAATTCCTACAAGCACTTTAATGTCCTCATTGAGCCCATCTTCAAACCTTACGCACATAATGGCCTCGGTGGACACACATTCACAGGCATACTTGCTGAGTCTCACAAATTCGCGTTCATACTACGCCACAGACATCTTGCCTGTTTCAATTCAAGGAACTCCTTCCGTTTTGATCAATAAATCGTGACTTATGTATTTCTTTCTAAATTCTTCTGGAAGAAATCCCAAGTAACTCTTTCTTTTGGCACCACTGCTACCAAAGTCTTCCACGGTGATAGGCGAATCTCTCAAAAGCGATCTGACACACTTTAAGCACTCCTCGGTGTACATGAGAGCTCATCAAATACACAGTAGAATTTTCAAGCGAATTCCGCTTTCTCGGGATCATCATCGACCTTTGCCCTAAACTCTTCGGCCCCTTGTTTTCGAATCTTGTCAACCGGAGGCTTGTTCATTCTTACCAAATCTATGCCTTGAGTAGCTATAGGAATCGCTTGAGGTATATGAGGGGGTGGAGGAGGTTGAGCATTTGGATTTGCTCGAATAAATTCAGTATACCAATTGTTCATCATTTGGAGAAAGGCATCCGAGCCTCATCTCCCTATCTCAATGTCTCGGGTCTACTTTCCTGGTAGCGGTCCCTTGTGCGGGAGCCGACGCATTACTAGCAGCATCATCAGCCGCAATTCCTTCAGGATCCATTACTATATTAAAACAAAACACAGTTTAGAATAATCAGGAGTCTCCACACTATCACAATATTTTTATGGCATGTATAACTAGACTTTTACACACACTTTATTAGTCCGAGAACCGACTAAACCATAGCTCGATACCACTAAATGTAACACCCTTACCCGTATCCTTCACGGAGCAGTGCGAGGTATTAACAAATTATAGTATATACTATTAAACAAAACCCAACAAAAATATGACGTGCAATTTGATCATTACAACATATGCCATTAACAATACAAACCAACTTCAAAGACTTCGTACAAAATGATTAGTTTGATACTATAAGTAGTAATTTTAACCTAGACAATTAGGACACTTAACAAAATAACTAAGTCTCGCTATACATGCCATATTTCAAAATGTTGAGTTCAGATACCAAGAATATTGATAGTGCGGTGGATCTTCTACGATCTCGACTCTGTGCTAGCTGAGCGACACTATAAGACAAAGGAGAGAAAAGAAAGTAAGCTTATAGCATAGTAAGTAAGTATATAAATAACAAATAAGAAATCTAATATGTTTACAACATAACTCAATTATATCATATTTTTAATTTTATTGTATACTCCAATTTGATCAAGCTGTCCCTCCTACATCATGATCACTAAATAAATCATAACTCAAGTTACGAAACTCGAAATTCAAATCCGTAAAATTTCCCTGAATCTAGACTCATAAAAATTTTTACTAAATTTTTTCTAGAATTTTTGGTTCATCCAATTAGTACAGTTTATTAGTTAAAGTTTCCCCTGTTACACAGCTCAACTGATCTGACCTCTGTTCATTACGAATTTAATTTCTCTCAATACACAATTCAAATAACCATGAAACCTGTTTCATTTAAAACTAGACTTAATAAGGAATTTAGGCATATAAACTATATTTCTTAATTTGTTTTGTACAATTTTTGATGATTTTTCAAAGTTGAAACAGGGGATCACATAGTCATCCTGAATAGGTGTCACACAATTGTAAATATCTTGAAATATAGAATTCCTTTTCTTTCTCTGTTTCTTTTATATGAAAATAGACTCATTAAGATTTAATTTAACATCTCATTCAACCTCTAATTAAATTCCTTCTATTTTTGGTGAATTTTCAAAATCACGTCACTGCTACTGTCCAAAACATTTTCAATGCTAATTTCACTCTTTCACACCTTCTTTATACTAACCTCATTTTTAATTTACATATATATATACCACAAATCATTTTCACCACATTTCATGCATCACAAGTGTAGGTCCACGACTACAATGTCACCACAAACCCATCCCGTTGAACAATTCGGATTAATCCTCGATACTTGATGGTTTCAAAGACACACCCCACCATAATATTTCATTTAATTACGCTCTCTTGTACACATGGTGAACACTTAGTACCACTCATGCGACCTAGCCGATTTGTCTCGTAGCTCTCTTGTCTACATGGTGTCCTTCACTTGGAATCACGCATGCGACCTAGCTACATTTATCTCTCACGTAGCTCTCTCGTCTACATGGGATACATCCCGTATCACACATGTGACCTAGCTACTATATAGTATCTCGTAGCCTTCTTGTACACATGATGTGCACTCGGCACCATACATGTGACCTAGCTACGATACCATCTATTTTGTTCGATTTTTTTTCAGAATGTTCAACGGGATCTCTCTCTCTATTATTTATTTCCATTCTTTCAATAGTCTATTTATACTTCAACATCAGCTAATATGTATAAAATAGGCTGAAATATAAAATGTAAATGAAATTTATGTATTATTTACATACAAACTTACCTCGGTGCAAAATATGGGAATTTTGCAATTTAGTCCAAAACTTTCTCCTTTCCCCGTTCGAGGTCGATTCCACGCCTTTCTTGATCTATATCAACATATTTAGCTCATTTAACACTCAAACTATTTATTTTAATCCAAAATCACATTCTACAAAATTACATTTTGCCCCTAACTTTACAAAATTACAATTTTTCCCCAAGGCTCGGAAATTTAATTTCAGCCTTTATTCTTATGTTTAATGACATACTGATCATTTTTCTCTTCTATGGCAACATCAAATTCTCACTCTAACACATAGTTATGCACAATAGATATTTTTATCGATTATCTTGTTTTGCTCGTTTTCATTAAAAATCATTTAGAAAAGATCGTTCCCTAACTTCAAACATTCATATTCTATCATCAAACAACAAAATACATGCCTATCATTCATCGGTAAATTTTAAACATAAACCTTAATTGAACTAATGGTAGAAATAAGTAAACCGAAGCTACGAGGATTTTAAAATGTGAAGAACATTAAAAGCAGGGCTTGAATTCACTTACTATGAAGCTTGAAAGTTGAAGAAACCCTAGCTATGGAGGAGAGGAATTTTCAGCAGCAACTAATGAAGATGATAACCAATTTTGTGTTATTTTTCCCATTTTATTTCATTTAATATGCAAATGACCAAAATGCCCTTACTACTAAACTTTCAAAAATTCCTCCATGTCCAACTTTTGTCCATAACTTAAGAATGGGTCAAATTGCTATTTAAGACCTCCTAATTAATATCCCAAAGCAATTTCATACTAAAAACTTCTAAAACACGAGTTTTACAATTTATTCGATTTAGTCCCAATTCTCAACTAAAGCGCGAAACACAGAATTTCATCACGAAATTTTCATGAAATCATGAAATCATATCATAAACCCCAAAATAATTATAAAAAAATTATTTTTATCTCGAATTTGTGGTCACGAAACCACTATTCCGATTAGGCCCTAATTCGGGTTGTCACAATGACCACTTTCGTTTCCGTAGAGGAGAGGCAATCTCGAAATCTACGTCGAAAATGATGTAACGATTCAAAGTCTTAACTTGATTTCCTTATTATTCTTCCTTTAAATTACTTGTTTTTATCAAGATAGAGAATGAAACTCCAAATATGTCGACGACGTGCGACTCACATTTTCCCTACTAAAAAAGGATCAATTTATATAAAAACTAAATCCTATTCATTATTTGGAAAATACCTACGAGAGTTATAAAAATGAAACGTCATTTGTTGTTTCCAATTTCACTCTCTAATAGAATTTTTCATTTTCCAAGCTCTGTCACTTATTCCACTAAAAGCTTTCAATCATATTTCAGAAAATTTGGACACTTGCACCTAAAAATTTAACATTGAACGAAGAAGAAAATAACCGAATTGGAGTCCCACGATAAAGACATACATCGACTTAATATCAGAACGTGAAATATTGTTGATGAATTAATTTTGAATGTCAATCATTTAGTTTCCATTTCACATTTTACAAATATGATAAGTGTCATAAAAACTTTGTAACAACAACAAGGTTATAAGATTTTACGCTTTGCATAACTATTTCTACATTGTGGCACAAACATATCACTGTTAGGGGAATCTGGTATAGCTCATTAAATTTTGAGATGCACGTGACTTTTTAGCCATCAACATAACATGTGCATACACAACTTCAAAAAATTAGAAAAATAGGATGGCATGCATAACGAATATGTGTGCCTGTCATGCAAGTGTACTATATCCCATATTGCTTTTTTCATATGTTTTTCCCCATATTACCTTCTAGATGTTTGTTTGGAGTGGACGTAATAGTTCAATCCTAGTTTCATCATGAGAAAAACACATGTACGACATAATCATCTTTATTGAACCTTATTTAAGTGATCCGTTTAGTGCCATTTATGAATTGTAAAGGAAGTATAAATGTGTGTCTTTGAATTAATATTTAGATTTGTAGAAATAAAATTAATGCTAATTAAACTGAAATATTGAATGTTATAATTAAATAGAAATATTGAATGTTTTCTTTTATTGTAACGTATTCTAGTCTAATGTGGTTATAACACTTCCCATAAATGCCAGTTTTTCCCTGCAAATCTCGTTCGAAATTAATTTTCTGAACCAAGTTTAACTAGTAACATCGATTCGCACACCATGGCAAGCCTTAATGTTTATTCCGTACTAGTGGTTTTATTTTTAACTTGTGGGGCAGTAATGGCTACGAAGGAGAATGACCAGATTATTAAGGAAAATAATTGTAAAACTAAAATGGGTTTGCCCTGTGTTCTAGAAGCTTTCACGATTATTTTCAATACAGGGAGTATTTCTAACAAGTGTTGCGGCGAACTTGTTGTGTTGGGAAAAGTTTGCCACTCAGCATTAGTAAAGAGGACTCTTGAAAATCCTCTATTCAAATACCTAAACCCAGCGACAATTATAGCTAAGAGCATTCAGACATGGAATAATTGCCTTGCATTGATCGATTCACCATCTCCGTCTGCTTAAGGATATAGGATTGCTAAAGCTACAAAACGGTTACCAGACGTAAAGGGCCAAAATTGTTCTTTTGTCTTTATTTTGATATTGTTCCAAAGCTTCATTAAAATGTGTCATTAAATTTCAAGCCTACTTAAATTATATTTAGTTGTACGGAAATTAAATGGTTCTATAAAGCCATTACTTAATAAACAATGATTTTATACATGCCATTATTTTTAATTTTATAGCACGGAACACGATAACCATCTCAAATCGAGCACTACATATTGTTTCACATTGTTTAAATTGACACAAATATCATTATTATAAAAATTAAGTTCATGTCAATAATGTGGAATTGGAATGTTCTAGCGTGGTGTGAAACTGAAACAACCTCGATTCCTTGAATTCCTTTATGGAATTTAAATTCACATTGCCTTTGATGGAAAAATGCCTTGACTTCTCGAAGTTTTGAAAAGACACATATCGTGCCACGAAATATCCTCCAAAGGACGTGCACTGTCATTTGTAATAGTTCCTTGTCTATGGACTCATTTGTTTCATTTTCAATTTTCGCTCCTTCGATACTAATCTAATAGTTATGACCACTTTCGTTTCCGTAGAGGAGAGGCAATCTCGAAATCCACATCGAAAATGATGTAACGATTCAAAGTCTTAACTTGATTTCTTTATTATTCTTCCTTTAAATTACTTGTTTTTATCAAGATCGAGAATGAAACTCCAAATATGTCGACAACGTGCGCCTCACATTTTCCCTACTAAAAAAGGATCAATTTATATAAAAACTAAATCCGATTCATTATTTGGAAAATACCTACGAGAGTTATAAAAATGAAACGTCATTTGTTGTTTCCAATTTCACTCTCTAATAGAGTTTTTCATTTTCCAAGCTCTTTCACTTATTCCACTAAAAGCTTTCAATCATATTTCAATAAATTTGGGCCAGAACACTTGCACCTAAAAATTTAAGGTAGAACGAAGAAGACAATAACCGAATTGGAGTCCCACGATAAAGATATACATCAACTTAATATCAGAACGTGAAATATTGTTGATGAATTAATTTTGAATGTCAATCATTTAGTTTCCATTTTACATTTTACCAATATGATAAGTGTCATAAAAACTTTGTAACAACAACATGGTTATAAGATTTTACGCAGTGCATAATTATTTCTACATTGTGGCACAAACATATCATTGTTAGGGGAATCTGGTATAGCTCATTAAATTTTGAGATGCACGTGAATTTTTAACCATCAACATAACATGTGCATACACAACTTCAAAAAATTAGAAAAATAGGATGGCATGCATAACGAATATGTGTGCCTGTCATGCAAGTGTACTATATCCCATATTGCTTTTTTCATATGTTTTTCCCCATATTACCTTCTAGATGTTTGTTTGGAGTGGACATAATAGTTCAATCGTAGTTTCATCGCAGAAAAACACATGTACGACATAATCATCTTTATTGAACCTTATTTAAGTGATCCGTTTAGTGCCATTTAAGAATTGTAAAGGGAAGTATAAATGTGTGTCTTTGAATTAATATTTAGATTTTTAGAAATAAAAATTAATGCTAAATAAACTGAAATATTGAATGTTATAATTAAATAGAAATATTGAATGTTTTCTTTTATTGTAACGTATTCTAGTCTAATGTGGTTATTACACTTCCTATAAATGCCAGTTTTTTCCCCTGCAAATCTCGTTCGAAATTAATTTTACGAACCAAGTTTAACTAGTAACATCAGATTCGCACACCATGGCAAGCCTTAATGTTTATTCCGTACTAGTGGTTTTATTTTTAACTTGTGGGGCAGTAATGGCTACGAAGGAGAATGACCAGATTATTAAGGAAAATAATTGTGAAACTAAAATGGGTTTGCCCTGTGTTCTAGAAGCTTTCACGATTATTTTCAATACAAGGAGTATTTCTAATAAGTGTTGCGGCGAACTTGTTGTGTTGGGAAAAGTTTGCCACTCAGCATTAGTAAAGAGGACTCTTGAAAATCCTCTATTCAAAGACCTAAACCCAGCGACAATTATAGCTAAGAGCATTCAGACATGGAATAATTGCCTTGCATTGATCGATTCACCATCTCCGTCTGCTTAAGGATATAGGATTGCTAAAGCTACAAAACGGTTACCAGACGTAAAGGGCCAAAATTGTTCTTTTTGATATTGTTCCGAAAGCTTCATTAAAATGTGTCATTAAATTTAAAGCCTACTTAAATTATATTTAGTTGTACGGAAATTAAATGGTTCTATAGAAGCCATTACTTAATAAACAATGATTTTATACATGCCATTATTTTTAATTTTATAGCACCGGAACACGATAACCATCTCAAATCGAGCACTACATATTGTTTCACATTGTTTAAATTGACACAAATATCATTATTATAAAAATTAAGTTCATGTCAATAATGTGGAATTGGAATGTTCTAGCGTGGTGTGAAACTGAAACAACCTCGATTCCTTGAAAGCCTTTATGGAATTTAAATTCACATTGCCTTTGATGGAAAAATGCCTTGACTTCTCGAAGTTTTGAAAAGACACATATCGTGCCACGAAATATCCTCCAAAGGACGTGCACTGTAATTTGCAATAGTTCCTTATCTATGGACTCATTTGTTTCATTTTCCATTTTCGCTCCTTCGATACTAATCTAATAGTTATGACCACTTTCGTTTCCATAGAGGAGAGGCAATCTCGAAATCCACGTCGAAAATGATGTAACGATTCAAAGTCTTAACTTGTTTTCCTTATTATTCTTCCTTTAAATTACTTGTTTTTATCAAGATCGAGAATGAAACTCCAAATAAGTCGACGACATGCGCCTCACATTTTCCCTACTAAAAAAGGATCAATTTATATAAAAACTAAATCCTATTCATTATTTGGAAAATACCTACGAGAGTTATAAAAATGAAACGTCATTTGTTGTTTCCAATTTCACTCTCTAATAGAATTTTCATTTTCCAAGCTCATCACTTATTCCACTAAAAGCTTTCAATCATATTTCAGAAAATTTGGGCCAGAACACTTGCACCTAAAAATTTAACGTTGAACGAAGAAGACAATAACCGAATTGGAGTCCCACGATAAAGACATACATTGACTTAATATCAGAACGTGAAATATTGTTGATGAATTAATTATGAATGTCAATCATTTAGTTTCCATTTTACATTTTAGAAATATGATAAGTGTCATAAAAACTGTAACGCCCCTATCCCGTAACCTTCGCCGGAATAGGATGAGGCGTTACCAGAAATTTGGAATAAGATCGGAAGAATAAAATTTTAAACTCCCTTCTTTAATGTTGTTTTTTTTTTTTGAAATAACGAACATTCATTTAGATAAGTACTAAACACAGCCAGGGATAAAATCTAAACTTCTATAAGTAAACGTCCAACAGATGCCATTTTCGTATGGCTTATATACAATAGTCATAATATCATTCTACTATATTGTCTATCCTATACATGCCATAAGCTAAGTCTAATTACATAGTTGCCGCAATGGTAGATAGTGTGACGAAGTGCTGATGATCCCCGAGCTAGTAGTCAGAATCCACAACCTATAACCAAAACATGATTGAACAGAGTAAGCTTTTGCGAGCTTAGTAAGTTTTAAGCAAAACAAAGTGTTCTCATTCACTATCATTGGTCATTCATTTCAACTATTCGATGAAGTTAATCTAGAGCTTCATCTCGAACCATAATATCAATAGACGAATTACTTGGCTGTCTTATATATATATATATATATATATATATATACCTTCGAATAATAGTGACCTAGATGGTCGAATATTTCCAAAGCACATTCTTCGTCAATTTTCAACTTTCCATGTTCCTTTCCACTTATTCATAATCACACCCTTTTTTTTAAGTATTTCAACATGACAAATACTGAATTACCGTAGGCACATAAAGAAACAAACATATTCCTTATCACATATACGTAAATGTGAAAAACATAATTCTTACCTTGTACTGGTACATTTAGCCCAACCCATACTCAAATCATAAGGCTTTTGGGCAGAATATGTAACATCCTAAATTTGGGGCCTAGAAGAGTTGGGTTTTGAGTCTGGGATTCGAATAGAAGAAAACCTGAATAATTAGGAAGTTTTAAATATTATCGTTTCAGAAAAAAAATTATTTTATTAAATTACCACTAGAAAATTTTTACTGTATTTATTATTACGGATATTTTAAATTTTTATGAAATTTTAATTAGTATTATGAAATAAAATTATTATTATTAGAAAAATATTCTTGTATGTATGTTTGAAAATTTTTATGAAAATGATTATTATTTCTTGTATTATTGATATTTGAAATTTTATTATTAGATATATTTATAAAATTATTATTATTATTGGAAAGGAAAAAAAATATTAGTTGTAGCATACGATTTTCGGGATTTTTTTGGGTTTTTGTGATTTTAGTAAATCTTGAAATTTTCATGTTCTAAATATTGGAATTATGTTTAAATGTGTTAGTAGACCTTTAGAAGGCCCAAGACTAAGCTAAACACGGTAAAATATCAAGGTGGGATTTTTAAGTGAATAGGAGATTTGGTTAAGTGGGCTTTTAAGAAGAACTGCGTAAGTTATGACACAAATGAGCCTTTGGTAAAGTGGCTAAGTGACGCCACTAGGGAGCTATGAAGGTGGCGTGTAAGTGCTGGGGGAAGACCTGGGTTCGATTCCTTTTGTTGGCAAATAGGTGCATTTATTTTTTTAGTGCAGGAGGGGTAAGTGTTGGAGTTCAGGTGGATTCTACTAGAGGAGAGTTGGATCAGTTTAACTGCTTGGATTAAGGAGTGATAAGGGGAGAGATTTAAGGGATTGGGATGAGGCTAGGAGTTAGCCGAATGGGGGGAATTGAAGAGGGAAAATCGGCAGGGGGATTATGAGGGTAGTATTTTGGCACTTAGGGTATTGTTGGTGCCGTTTTCCGCTTTTACACCTTAGGATTGTTCTTTTCTCTCTTTTCCTCTCTAGCCAAACTACCACCTCCCTACTCTTCTTCTTCTATTTTTCTTCTTCAAACTATTCATCATACCAACTATTCATCAATCTCATGTCGAATCCATAAAAGCCGAAATCCGTGATCACTACTTGTGCCGATTTCTTCAAAGCCAGTTCTCCTATATTCTTTTACTTTTATTAATTTACAAATTATCTTTTCTTAATCTGGATTCTGACCGCAATTCTACTTCAAGGTTGTAGCCCGCATTATCATCTCCTTCATCACACAAAAGCCGAAAACCATAGAATTGGGGGCTTATAGCGAAACTTGAACTCCGGAGTCGAGTTTTTACCATCGTTTGAAAGATAAATCTGCACAGTTGCGTGGAGATCAAAAAGGAGTAAGGGGTAAGTGTTCATCATCTCAGATCTGGTTATATTTTACAAAGTTAGGAAAAGCCGAAGTCCCTAAAATATAGAAAGGCTGTCGAATTGGGCATGTGGCTCTAAAGGTTTTTAAGCGGCGTTTTCATCAATGATTAGTGTCTTCTTAAGTGTTGGATTAAAGGCGTGGGTTGTTGGAGCAATCGGATTCGGAGCTAGCTATCGTTTTTGGCAAAGAAGGTAAGGTTTCAAAGGTTTTTAGGGATATGGTTCGATCATAGATAAGTAAGTTTTGGGGGGTTTAGTGATTATGGTTTGTAAATAAGAACTATGCTAATCAATTGTAGGACATCGGAAGTGATCTCAGTAGCAGTCGTCGCGAATCAGGTGTGTACCGGACACCCTTTCTTAGTTCAATTCGGCAAAAGCCGAAATGCCGAAATTCCGGCATTTCATGGTCATGTAAGTATGTGAATGCTCTCAAGTCATAGAGTAATTGTTAGATCTGGCACCGCAAGGTGGTAAGCACGTTCGCGTGATGTTTTGGCGTATTTCAGAAAGAGGGGGCTCGACGGGCCAAAACTGGGCCCAATGGGCTTACGGACCAATATGGGTAAGAGATGGGCAAATTAGCTGTTAGGTAGATGGTGGAATCAAATTGCATAAAACTGATAAAAATTCTGAATTAGCTTGTGCGATAGCGTAGATCACGAAATTACCCTAAAGAGCAAAATTACCAAAATTACCCCTAAAGAGCAAAATTACCGATATACCCCTAGGGTTTTAAGTTGGTGAATCGCTTGATTGATTACTACGTATTTTGCATGATATGCATTTATTAATATCATTGCATGGGATTGGGGTATTAATGGAGGAAATATGAAAGTGGTTCATCCACGTCTCGGAGGCTTTGCCTCAACTGACTGAATTTGAGCGTGCTGCTTGCAACAAAGGTGTGTAGGGTGGGTGGGTTGAGATATTCCCACATGGTGTGTAGGGTTGGTGCAGTGTGATGTAGCGGTTGGTGGGTTGAGTAGTCTCCCGGATGGGCTTGCATTCATTATTCTTGTTGTTACTCATATTCTTGAAGCGGGCCTATGGGCCACACCTTGTTATTTTAAAAGGGCTAAGGCCTTGCTATGTGATTCAAAAGGGCTTGACCTCTCGTGTCTTGTTATCTGAATAGGGCTTAGGCCCAATGGGCTCGAGCTGATTTGGGCTTTGGATGGGTTTCTGTATACACTGAGTTTTCCCAAATTCACCCCCTTCCTCTTCCATCCTTGCAGGTGAGCCCTAGAATTGGTGGACTTGGAGCTGGGCGGGATTCAGAGTGGCCATGAAGATTGATTGACGATTTTAAATAAGTTTAGCCTTTAATTTGGATTATTTTATTTTTATTATGCTTAAAGTTGTAATAAGGCCGCTATTTTAATTAATTTTATTTTGGGGATTATTAAACTGGCTAGCACTAGGGTTTGTTTTATAAAATCTACTTGTTTTAAAAAGATCACGATGACGCATAAAGTTTCCATAAAGTAAATGTTTTCCCAAGAAAAATAAATAATTTAAGCAAACGTTTTGCAACCTTAATCATTTTCTTAAGATGGTCATAATCAAACGGTTTTCTCAAAATTATACAAGATGTTAGAGTGTGGCAATGGCGGTGTGCATGTCTAGGATTGGATCCGAAGAGAGCTTGGTACTTAAGCAATCAACGGACTCACCTCCTCTTTTTCACGGTTTCCTACCGGTGCCTGACTTCCATTCACTTTAACCTTCTTTTAAAAGTATCTTTTACAACACCAACTCACTTTTCCAAACTAAGTGTTTTGAACGCACCAATGTGGCGCATCGATCCGGTCATAACATCCAGGCGGGTTTGGGGTGTTACATTTAGTGGTATCGAGCTCTGTTGCAACAACTCATTTGTGGATCGGGTCCGAAAATCTTTTCAAAAACTTGGGCCTAAGAAGGGTATTTTTAGAAAGGGCGATTTTTCAAGATGTTCAAGTTTTTCTATTTGTTAAGCGGGTTAAATCAATAGTTTTAAAATAAAAGTGTTTTCAAATCAATTTTTTTCGATAAAACAAAAACATGGGTTTTATGGACTGATCGAAGTGGCTGCTGAATCCCGGCACCAAGTCTGTAAGTACTTCTTTTTCCTATCTTGTAATGTCTTTGAAATAATCTTGTAGTTAGAATCGAGCCTTTTGATATGAAAATGTAGATAGGGTAGAACTAAAACCCTAAAAGATTGAAACCGTGGTTAGGATATGATTCTATAAAACAAAAACTTTAAAATACTATCTCGCATAGAACATATGAAAAGTATGAAATTTTTGAATTGAGATCTTAGTAGTTGTTGTATGCATGCTAATAATGTAGAGTGTTGATATGGATTCTGAGGGTAAGCGAAGTCTGCCAACTTCGGGTAGCGGTAACTCGGAGCTTGGTACTGAGGCACTGGCCGAGTTAGTAAGGAAAGTGGTAGAGGAAGTATTGGATACCAAAATTAAGGAAATTAGGGAAACGCTTCAAGCAGGGTGCTTGGAGTGTAAGAAAAGGAAGGATTCTAGTTCTCAGAAAACCAAGCCTCGTTCTGTGAAACATGTTAAGGCACGACCAAACTATCCAATCTGCAAAGACTGCAACGGACGTCATTCGGGTGAATGCCATAGGAAGACAGGAGCATGTCGTAGATGTGGGTCCAAGGAGCATCGAGCTCGGGATTGCCAAGTTTGTTTTATTTAAATATATGTTACGAGTTGTATGCGTGCCTGATAAACGTTTCTTTATTTCGGTAATTGGATGTTCTGGGTCGTATTAAAATTATTTAGATCGAGTCTTGTGGTATCATAGTGGCATAGTGGTTTGACTTATCTGATTAATTGATAGTTGGAAATTTCGAGGACGAAATTTTTTAAGGAGGTAGAGTTGTAACATCCTAAATTTGGGGCCTAGAAGAGTTGGGTTTTGAGTCAGGATTGAATAGAAGAAAACACGAATAATTAGGAAGTTTTAAATATTATCGTTTAGAAAAAAAATTATTTTATTAAATTACCACTAGAAAATTTTTTGTATTTATTATTACGGATATTTTAAATTTTTATGAAATTTTAATTAGTATTATGAGATAAAATTATTATTATTAGAAAAATATTCTGTATGTATGTTTGAAAATTTTATGAAAATGATTATTATTCTTGTATTATTGATATTTGAAATTTTATTATTAGATATATTTATAAAATTATTATTATTATTGGAAAGGAAAAAAAATATTAGTTGTAACGCCTAATTTTCGGATTTTTTTGGGTTTTGTGATTTTAGTAAATCTTGAAATTTTCATGTTCTAAATATTGGAATTATGTTTAAATGTGTTAGTAGACCTTTAGAAGGCCCAAGACTAAGCTAAACACGGTAAAATATCAAGGTGGGATTTTGAGTGAATAGGAGATTTGGTTAAGTGGGCTTTTAAGAAGAACTGCGTAAGTTATGACACAAATGAGCCTTTGGTAAAGTGGCTAAGTGGCGCCACTAGGGAGCTATGAAGGTGGCGTGTAAGTCTTGGGGAAGACACAGGTTCGATTCCTTTGTTGGCAAATAGGTGCATTTATTTTTTTAGTGCGGGGAGGGTAAGTGTTGGAGTTCGGTGGATTACGCTAGAGGAGAGTTGGATCGGTTTAAGCGCTTGGATTAAGGAGTGATAAGGGAGAGATTTAAGGATTGGGATGAGGCTAGGAGTTAGCCGAATGGGGGGAATTGAAGAGGGAAAATCGGCAGGGGGATTATGAGGGTAGTATTTCGGCACTTAGGGTATTGTTGGTGCCGTTTTCTTCTGCTTTTACACCTTAGGATTGTTCTTTTCTCTCTTTTTCCTCTCTAGCGAAACTACCACCTCCCCTACTCTTCTTCTTCTATTTTTTCTTCTTCAAACTATTCATCGTACCTACTATTCATCAATACTGCTGCCGAATCCATAAAAGCCGAAATCCTGTGATCACTACTTGTGCCGATTTCTTCAAAGCCAGGTTCTCCTATATTCTTTTACTTTTTTAATTTACAAATTATCTTTTCTTAATCACGGATTCTGACCGCAATTCTACTTCAAGGTTGTAGCCCCGCATTATCATCTCCTTCATCACACAAAAGCCGAAAAACCATAGAATTGGGGGCTTATAGCCGAAACTTCAGATCTCCGGAGTCGAGTTTTACCATCGTTTGAAAGATAAATCGCACAGATTGCGTGGAGATCAAAAAGGAGTAAGGGTAAGTGTTCATCATCTCGGATCGGTTATATTTTACAAAGTTAGGAAAAGCCGAAGTCCCTAAAATATAGAAAGGCTGTCGAATTGGGCATGTGGCTCTAAAGGTTTTTAACTGACGTTTTCTATCAATGAATAGTGTCTTCTTAAGTGTTGGATTAAAGGCGTGGGTTGTTGGAGCAATCGGATTCGGAGCTAGCTATCGTTTTTGGCAAAGAAGGTAAGGTTTCAAAGGTTTTTAGGGATATGGTTCGATCATAGATAAGTAAGTTTTTGGGGGTTTAGTGATTATGGTTTGTAAATAAGAACTATGCTAATCAATTGTAGGACATCGGAAGTGATCTCAAGAGCGATCGTCATGAATCGTGTGTGTCAGAACACCCTTTCTTAGTTCAATTTAAAAGCCGAAATGCCGAAATCCGGCATTTCATGGTCATGTAAGTATGTGAATGCTCTCAAGTCATAGAGTAATTGTTAGATCTGGCACCGCAAGGTGGTAAGCACGTTCAGCGTGATGTTTTGGCGTATTCGAAAGAGGGGCTCGACGGCCAAAGCCGGGCCCAATGGGCTTACGGACCAATATGGGTAAGAGATGGGCAAATTAGCACATTAGGTAGATGGTGGAATCAAATTGCATAAAACCGATAAAATTACTGAATTAGCTTGTGCGAGAGCGTAGATCACGAAATTACCCTAAAGAGCAAAATTACGAAATTACCCTAAAGAGCAAAATTACCGATATACCCCTAGGGTTTTAAGTTGGTGAACGCTTGATTGATTACTCTTGTATTTTGCATGATATGCATTTATTAATATCTGTTGCATGGGATTGGGGTATTAATGGAGGAAGTCTTGAAAGTGGTTCATCCACGTCTTGGAGGCTTTGCCTCAATGACTGAATTTGAGTGCGTTCTTTGCAATGAGTGGTGTGTAGGGTGGGTGGGTTGAGATATTCCCACATGGTGTGTAGGGTTAGTGCAGGCGGTGTAGCGGTTGGTGGGTTGAGTAGTCTCCCGGATGGGCTTGCATTCATTATTCTTGTTGTTACTCATGTTCTTGAAGCGGGCCTATGGGCCACTTTGTTATTTTAAAAGGGCTAAGGCCTTGCTATGTGATTCGAAAAGGGCTTGACCCTCTGTGTCTTGTTATCTGAATAGGGCTTAGGCCCAATGGGCTCGAGCTGATTTGGGCTTTGGATGGGTTTCTGTACACTGAGTTTTCCCAAACTCACCCCCCTTCCTCTTCCATCCTTGCAGGTGAGCCCTAGAATTGGTGGACTTGGAGCTGGGCGGGATTCAGAGTGGCCATGAAGATTGATTGACGATTTTAAATAAGTTTAGCCTTTAATTTGGATTATTTTATTTTTATTATGCTTAAAGTTGTAATAAGGCCGCTATTTTTAATTAATTTTATTTTGGGGATTATTAAACTGGCTAGCACTAGGGTTCATTTTATAAAATCTACTTGTTTTTAAAAAGATCACGATGACGCGCAAAGTTTCCGCAAAGTAAATGTTTTCCCAAGAAAAATAAATAATTTAAGCAAACGTTTTGCAACCTTAATCATTTTCTTAAGATGGTCATAATCAAACGGTTTTCTCAAAATTATACAAGATGTTAGAGTGTGGCAATGGCGGTGTGCATGTCTAGGATTGGATCCGAAGAGAGCTTGGTACTTAAGCAGTCCGACGGACTCACCTCCTCTTTTTCCTGGTTTCCTACCTGGTGCACAGCTTCCATTCACTTTAACCTTTTTTAAAAGTATCTTTTACAACACCAACTCAGC
>NW_026440366.1:0-47650 GCF_025698485.1 Gossypium arboreum
CACTTTGGTGATTAAAATAATAATTTGATTTTGAGGAAGTGGTTAAAACTAAAATTTAACTAAAATAAAATAAAATAAAAGTTCTAATGCACGATTTTAAAAGATGATTTTAATCAAGATGACATAATTGTGTTAGATTAATTACATTTATTAACTTAGAATTACTAAACTCATTCTCATGTTGTTACTGAATAAATTCAAGGCAACTTGGTAATTTGCTAACTCTGCTCATACATACTTATTAAGTTAATTAATCTCTTGAACATTTTTCAATGCCAATTCAAACAATTAATCAATCTTCGTAAGCAAATAAAAGATTAAGTGAGGTAACAATATATACTTACATTGAAACAGTTTAATCACAATAATCTTGCAAGTTATGCAAGGCTAATTTACCATTTAATCTGTCGCTAATTTAACCTCACTACCTTAGAAGATTAAACATACTTGATTAAGTATTGTGTCAATTAATTACAATTTCAACACAATTTAATAATTAATTTATTAGTTACCTTACAATTATAGTGCAAGAATAACTTAATCATGATTTTACTTAATCAAACAATTTACCAAGACCTATAACAACACAAACATAATTGTAATAACTTAAGTGGACGAAATGCAATCAACCTAACACGAATTAAATTTAATCCATATTAATTAAATTAAACATATCAACATAACAAGATTTCATAGATGTGTTCATAGCAACAACAATAAAAATTAAAGGATAGGGAACTAGAATCAAATCAGGTGTTTCTCCGAAGCTAGACTTGTTTGCTCCGCTCCTCCGTCTCCGCTTGTTCTTGTTGAATCGAGGCTTCTACAAGCACTTGAATGCTACTACCAATGGTGGTTGAAGGAACAAAGGAAGGGTTTTGAAGAGAGAATGTGAGAGAGAAGTGAAGAATGAAAGGATGAGAGGTGTGTTTGAAATGAGTAGCCAAGGGGGTATTTATAGATTGAGTAGGATGCTAAAAATAGAAAAAATCAGTAGCCATTGACTCCCCCCACATATGGCAAGTTTGAAGCTTTCAAACTTGCTAAATTTAGCTAGAGGAAAATCTACAAAAGCTTAATAAGTGGAAGGGTTTGAATGGAATTCCAAAGAAGCTTCAAGGGCTGTTTTGCAAATAATCAGCTAAATAAGCCAATTGGGTAGCATGTGGGATAGTTTTGGGCAGCCCATTGCTCGGTTGGATCAGTCTTCTCGGTTTAGCACAATTGAGCCTCCTTTTATAATTTAATTAATAATAATTATTTAACCCAAAATAATTTGGATTAAAATTAAAATTAATTATATTATGAATCAATATTCATAAATTGTACCATCTTAGGCTGAAAATTTAATTAGCCTCAATGCTTCAAAAAGCTTCTCGGTTTTGCGCTAACAGTGTCACCGAGCCATTTTTAGCCCTTTATCGAATCATTGAAAATAACTCAAAATTAATCAAATTTTTATAAAATTAATTAAAATTAAACAAGTTAATAATTTAAGTACAATTTAATTATTCTATAATTATTATATATTTTTCGACAAAAATTACTACGAAATTGCATGAATTTGAGTTAAAGGGCATGAAAAAGTGTATATATTTCCGTGTTTCCCACACCCCAAACTTAATTCATTGCTTGTCCCGAGTAATAAACAAATTAAAAAGAATTTCTTGGAAACACTTTTGAAAAATTCCTTCAAAAACATTCTTCCCAAGAGTATGAACTTAGTATACTTATGCTCAAGAACAAGAAATTTGAGATATATGCTACTTAAGTATACATATCATTCAAATTAATCAATTATTATTATGATAGCAAAAATAGATTAAATGTTTTCTCAATAAAGGCATATTAAATCCCTACCAATTTGATTTATTCCTTATTTAAGATTAATTTGCAATCATCAAGTTTAATTTATGCCTTTATATGTTGAACATAGCAATTTCTCTCCACTAATATAGGTAGCATAGAAACTTGAATCAATAGGTCTTTTAAATAGTTTGTAATGTGGCTAGGCTACAGTAGGTAAAAGATAGATAAATTTAGGCTAAAACCCTAGACTCAGTTGAATCGGACCTTGAATAATTACCTTCAATACAACAACGTATTTTGCTTTCACATGCACTTTTGTACATCTATTTTCTTTCAAGTACATATGCTCTTCTTCTTTTTTCACGACGGTTTGTTGTATGTACTACAATTTTTGAGCATTTGATACTTCTTTTCAACTCCCTCAAACTTAGTTTTAAAGAACATTCTGAATAGTACTGAGTCTAGTGTTTGGGAGAGTTTAAAGATAATTAAGAGAAAAGTGATGGCTAAATATTGCAAAGGTTCAAATAAAATTAGGCCATATATTCTCAAAGTTGGGTTTCAAGAGATAAAAATTCATCAAGGTTAGCTTGAAAGGCTTAAACGGTCCAAACAAAAGTTGCCTAAATCATTTTCAAAATTCCATGCTTCTTAGGATTTCGCCTCAAGAAATTACTAAGTTAATTTTAAAGACCTAAACTTTCATGAATGCCTAGCTTTCCAAAGAAACAAAAAGTTTTATGGTATGATTTACATACTTTATTAAGAGTACATTTGTGTCATAATTCAACTAACATAACAATTATTGAAATAATATAACTTTATTCATCTTGAAGTTTAGCATACTTAACAAAATTTTAACTTTTGAACAAAAAAACATAACCATAATTAAAAGAAAATTTTATTTTGAGAGGAAATAATTTTCACTTTTCTATCCCCTACTTAAGATGAACAATGTCCTCATTGTTAGAAGTGAATAGATACCATACTCTAGGTAAGGACTCTAGAAAGGAAGAGGTGAGTCAATTTGATGCTAAGTACCAAGCTCTTTCTAGATCCAATCCTAGACATGTATATATCTATTGATACACTTCTTATTTTAAAACTTGTTCATTTTTATTTTTAATTTCCACCTCTTGTTTTATTATGAGAAATAAAAATCCTAAAATAACCTAATCCTAAAATAACCTAAGAAAGAAAATAACATAAGGTAAAGATCCCCCTTTTTATTTATTTGCAGATCCCTCGAATCGACTAATCTTTTGCTCCATCATCTTTTTTTTTTTGCATGAATCACTTCGTTCCCTCTTCGATAGTGAACTCCAAGGTTCAAATATAAAATCTGAAAACTTCGGACACAAAAATAAATGGGTCATTGAATATTTTTGTAAGAATGTTCTCATTGAGTCATCTCGTATTTTTGAATATCTCCGATAATCTTGTTCTTCTGCATATGTTTCATTATGTCCATCAACTTTGACAGCTCATCTTGAAGATTTGCGTGGTGATTGAGTTCGAATGTTGAGGTTGCCATGTCAAGTTTGGTTATTGGTTCCATTGCTACGCCTTTATCGGGATTTCAGTTGATTGTATAGTTTGATCTCTGTGGGATCTTATTCTTCTTTAGGATCCTCGCTCTCTTCAACTCATTGTTGGAGAACGGAATCTCGGCTATTAGGTAGAGGTCCCAATCGTGATTGTGCCTGGCTATAACTTTGTCTTCTTTACGTTTGTAAAATTTTAGCTTTTAAGCACAAAATTGTTATCATAAATGGAAAGTAAGGTGGGCAGAATGTCTAGCGGCACAATTTCGCATTTCTCTTAGAATGATTTTTCCCACATCAATGGTCTTTGCAATTAAAATCGAATGTAATAAGACCATTCACTATAATGAAATTGTAGTCTCATGTGAAATAGGCATAAGGCTAAATGGAGTGACATAGAACCATACCTTCGCTATTGGTGTCAAATATTCTCGATGGCAAGTATGAGTTCCATTCTTTGACACAATCCACTTAAAACCCGGAATTGTAAGTTTCTCAAGAATTTCTTTTAGATTTTAAGCCTCAATATTTCTCATCAAGGAAGAATATTCGTTGTCTTCAAAATCAAGTAATTCAAAGAATTCATTAATAGCGTTTGAGCTTATTTGTACCTTGATTCCTCAAACAGAAACTTTTGTTAATTCATTTGAGGTCAAATTTGCATAAAATTCACGAACTAATTCCTCATCTACACTAGGTCTTTTCTCACAAAACAACTCCTAATTGAGAGCTTAGCAATTTGTCGAATGCACCCCATGAAATCGATATAGTTGCTTTCTTTCGATATAAAGCCATTTTCAAGGTGCATTTGTTGGTTCTTGAAAATGCTTTCTTATCTTCTTTGGCTTCTTCACGGTGAAATTTGTTTTGTGATTCATCAATTTGGATAGAGGCACAAGTTCTTTTGTGGGTCATGATTAACTGAACATAAGATGGAAACAAATATTTTCTCAAAACTTTAATTAGTATAAAATATTAAGAATTCAATAATTTTAAAAATTAAATAATTAAATAAATTTGAGATTTAGGAGAAACAATTATTAGGAGAAACAATTATCTTACCACATTTGTATCAAAATTAAGAACTCAATAAATAAAATTTGAAGCAAAAGATTTTAATTGAGGGTTGGTTGGAAGGGTGATCGGTTGGTGATGAAATAACATGGAATTATGATGCACAAGTTATAGGGGTGTGCAGCTAGCACAGGTGTGCATGAGCTAGAAGCAAAGAAACAACGCAACACACGGCCTTGGTGTGAGCAGGTGAGTCGGATAGTAAACAATAGAGCGTGGTGCAATAGCGTGAGTGCGTGCATGAGCAAGCAAGTGGTGCATGAGCGAGTGTCTTGAGACAACAGTAGGTGCATGACAACTTTGAAGGTGGGCGTGCGGGAGTCTGGCGATAGGGAGCAACTCTTGGACTATTGGTGCGTGAGAGTTGGAGCTGGTAGCAACAATTGGCGCATGTTGGGGTTTCTAGTGTGCGATCGTGGGTGTTGGTGTGGTTTGGTTAAGGTGATGTGAAAAAGTGGAGAAGGAGGGTGGAATTTATAGTGAAGAAGATAGGAATTTAATTAGAATTCTTAGAATAAATTAATAATTAAGATATTCTAGATCCTAATTTCAAACAAAGTTAATAACAATTAATAATTAATATGATGCATATTAAAATATTATTTGCTATTAATTTATTGAAATAAAAATTATTCATTTAAATAAGATCAAATTTAAACTAATCCTAATTCTATTTAAAGTTGATAATAATTAATATATATTATAATAAATATAATTGTTTACTATTTATTATCACTTTCTTTATTAAAATTAAATTAAAATTTTTATTTTAGATACCTTTTTAAAAATATTTACAAAAGGAGATGGCTAATTTCAATATTTACTGAAAAGAGCAACCAAATTTTGTAAATAATTCAATTAAGTACCTAAACTTAAAGAAAATTTGAAAGCGAGGTGCTTTGTTTGCCAAGAAATGTTTTCCGGAAAATAATTTCGGAAAATGATTTACTTTTCGGAAAATGATTTCTTGAAAATATTTTACGGTGTTTGGATGAAGTGTAAAATATTTTACATTGTTTGGCGATTTCTGAAAATATTTTCCGTAAAAGTTATTTTTACATATATTAATAAATTTATATACATATTAATAAGTTTTATATTTTAAATTGTTTTTACATATATTGCATTGATTTATTTATAAATAAATTAATTAAATTAAATATATAATAATACTCAATTATTAAGCTACAATATTAACCTTCATAAATTAAAAACAACCAAAGTCGGATAAATTATTGTAATTGTGTTAAAAAATAAAAAACAAGGATTGAATAATTATAAATTAGCTTCCAAACCATAATTAATACTAGAAATTAATAATATTATCCAAATGCATAATTAGTACTACACCACATAATAACAACATTGTCCAAGTGCATAACTAAATATTAAACCACATAAAAGTATCAATATCTTCAACCTTGAGAAAATTTTTGATGCCAAATTTTTTATGCTTCTTATTTTTAACTAAAAAGCTTTGGCCTTGGATTCATGACTCACTAGATAATCAAACACGAACACAAGAAGTCATCATGAAATCCTTCTTCCTTCATCGACATCACTTGTTAAGTAAAGGCGTGGTGTCTTATCCGCAATAAATTGTTCCAAAGTATTAGCAACTTTGCCAAGTTGTTCACCCACAAATTTAACTTGTTCATCAACGACACTTTCTTGAACATTTTTCTTTTACGTTTGGATGTGCCAGATGAAGATACATTTGTTCTTACCTCTTCATCCTCTTCATTGTAGCAGTCTAGAGGCACTGAATCTTGGTTACCATCATCCAAATCTATGTCAGCAAATGTTCTGGCAAAACTCCTTGTTGCCATATCTTTGCCAACAACCAAAGCCATTTCATCATAATGATCAATGCTTTTATTCAAAAATGGTTCATACTTCTTGTGTGCCTATTGGATATTATACACAATTAGAATAACAAGTATAAAACAATTGAAATATACTTAACATATATATACATATATTACCATCACTGCTGCATCATATGTCACTCTATCACATGTGATCATTTTCATGTTATCATCCCATCCAAAACCACTTTCACCTCGAATTTTGCATATAATTTGCCATTGGTTTTTTACAGTCCTCAAATGATTTTCCACATGCTTCGCATCGCATTGGACTTGGAATCTTTCAGAAATAGCTTCGACAACTCGTTTAATAGAAACTGTATTGAAAGTATTAGAAGGCTTATTTCTTTTCGGGCCTCCTCGCTAGAATTTCAAGAAAAACATGTTCCATCGGTTTTGTCCACGAATTGCTTGAAGTCCCTTCTTTGTTGCCCTTACCCATTCTACATTAATAGTTGTCATTGTCAATCATTTCAATATCCAACAAGCTTAAAACATAATAAATTCAATATCTAACAAGCTTAATATAATCAATATCTAACAAATTCAAGACATAATAATTTCAAAATCCAACAAACTAAAATTTTAATATCATTATCCAACAAACATTAACAAAAAAAGAACAATTTTAATACTAAAACATACATAACATAGAAACAACAAACCTAAGACCTAAACCTACCTAATATTTCTAGCCATATAATCAGTCCACATAGTTTGTGCAATTTCGTCTCTCTTAGCAGACCATTCTCTTGCTTCTTCTCTTTCTTCTCACTCCGTAAGAGTTGGTATTATCAAATCAGACTCAGACTCCTCGTATAATCCTTGATTAAGTAAATCATTAGGATCAACTCCCATGATATGATTATGAATGATACAACAAACCAAAACTATATCTACTTGAGTTTGAAAATTCCAAAATGGTTCAGCATCTAATACACGAAACCGTTTCTTCAAAATCGCCAAAACACGTTCAATAGTGATTCGCAATGATGAATGTCAAAGATTAAAGAGTTCCTTTGCATTTTCAGGCCCCTGAGCACTAAACTCTTTTAAATGATATCGGACCCCACGATATGGGGTAATAAATCCATTTCGAATGTCATATCCAGCATCAGCAAGATAATATTTTCCTACAATTTTACAAAACATAATTAATACTAATAAATTATGAGCTTATTAGAACTATTTGGTATTTAATGATAATTATTACCTTTTGGAATTCTTAATCCTCTTAGGCGTGAAAGTGCATCACTTAAAATACGAGAATCATGTGCACTACCTTCCCAACCAGCTAGAACATAGGAAAATTTCAAATCAAATGTAATGGCAGCCAATACATTTTGTGTCGTCCCCCTACTGACTCTGAAATCTTCCTTCAATGCTAGGTGGAACAGATGCACGAACATGAGTTCCATCTAATGCTCCAATACAATCTTTAAAATAAGGATAAAACCTTGATTGTTTCTTATTTCACTAGGAGTTGACTCATCGGTGATCTAATAACTAGTTTATACAATTTCAAAATAGCTCTCAATATAATCCTAAAGTAATGGTGAACTCTCGGTTGATCTATAATATCTAGATCCAATCACTCGAAACCTTACATTATGACCAATTATATGTAAAAATATCAGTACTTGCTCCCTAATATACAGATTTAGTTGATTGTAATAAATTATTCCTACTAAGAATATCACACAAATTAAAAAAGGCAATCGGTCTCATCCTTATCATATTAATACAATGTTAGTCACCACCATATAAAATACTATTAATATAATTTTCTCTTTCATAATCTCGATTCACACGAGGGTGAGAAGTAATTTCGTTCCTAGTTTTTAATTTTTAATCCAAAGAGCCCCAAAAGCTAAAAGCTGAAGCCACATTGCAGCAATTACATTTTGATGTTGACTACGATCCATCTACACAAAACAATGCCACACAAATATTTGATCACTACAAAAAGGTGCAAGCTTTTATAAGATCACATATATGAATAAAGCTACCATGACTAAAGTGCATACATACATATATGAAATTTGATATCTAATACACTAGTAGCTCATGAAGATATCCAAAAGTCAAGACTTTAAAGATATATATTTATTAAAATAATTATAACAACTGAAATTATTTTTATTAATTAAAAAGTTGAAAAAAAACCTTTAATAATGTCGAATTTTTATTAAATCTATGTTAGTATAGATTATTTTAGGTTAAATTATGGTTACTATTTATTTATTATATTTAAATTTATGAATTAAGAATTAATATTTATATTTTAATTTGATATTATTTTATTATTTTATTTTATAATATCATTAATTTATGCTAAATGTTATTTTATTTTATTATTTTTATCGATACTAATACAACTAGAATTCATCTTTGCCAATAGAGAACTAGAAATCAACTAGCATACACCCAATATCAATCTCGATCAATACGAGAGTTCTCAATACCATAGTGAATATGAAAATCTCAACACAAAAAATCAAAGAAAAGCTGGAAATAAATAGTTAGAGAAAGATGATTCAAGCTTCTAGCATTCTAATTGTACACCTCTCAAAGAGAATGAACATCCTCTAAATAGAGCCAATAGCAAGAGAATTACTCAAGTCGATGTACTCAAGCATTACAAGGACAATTAGCACATATTTTGCCAAAGCGGTTTACATACCTTATTGTAGCTACCACACATGCTTTGCAAAGACAATGCATAAATAATTCTGATTACACATGACTACCCTACATAGTGTCGATTCACAAAGAAAATTTCACGATAATCTAATTCACAAGCACATACCATCGAATTGGCAATAGAAAAATCTAACAAAAATTCCATTCAAAAACAGATGAATTACCTTAAACAACAACAAAATCTTAACGACAACAAGAAGGTGAATCAAGAAAGATCAAAAGAAAAAAAAACTAGTTAAAATTTCAGGCATAAAATCGGCTAAAAAAACAAAGAAGGCATAAAATTTCAAGCTTGACTCCGGACACAGGCTAATTACAGCAAATGATATATTGTAGTATCCTACCAAATGATATTTTATTCATAGTTTATTAAATTTCATTATATTGTAGTATCCATCTATCCCAATTCAAAAAACACAGTCAACATTGGCAAAGGTAAAAAATATTGTGAAAAAACACACAAGTGGTATTGAGAAGAGTTAAATTTGTTGAACATCGGTGTCATTTTCTAAGGTGGTCCAATGGAGTTTTGTTCTCTCACGTGGAAAATAAGGTTTGTTAAGTCACAATAAAGTATAATATAAACAGGCATGCAATTTCTCGCATAACCAAAGTGATAAAGAGTAAAAACTTGATTGCTCATACAAATGCAAAGAGAATTGAAGGATGTCGTCAACGTTATATCTACTGCTCTTGCTTGAACCAGGAAGCTTTATTAGTGATTCAATGCCAGCTACATGAATAAAATCATAAAGTGCGTGGGTATGTTGAGAAAGGTTCACACTGCAAACAACAATTGAGCTCATCGAGTAACCACAAGTGTTTTCCCTATAAGACTAAGCACATCATAGCACATATATAGCTTTCAAAGTTAAACAACTACGATATACAAAACCATTGCTACAATTGAATAATCCCACAAATAAAGAGGAATCAAGAAGACAAGCAACCACAACAATCATTTAAGGAGAAGGTTAAGGATTACACAAGTATCTAGTTTGAAAGTTAAACACTGACAAGTACAAAACCATTGCTACAATTGAATAATTGCACATCCAACTAAATTACCTAAATCCAAGCAAGTACAATTTTCAAAGCGAGTTCGATCAAATAGGAATAAGCGTAGAAGTTTACTTTGGGCGAAAAGGAGTCAACATGGTATTTCCATGGGGAAGATTGTCACAGAATAGTAGATGACAAAACAAAGGCTATTTCGTATATAAAGAAATAGTGGATCAAGGCTCAAGGTAAGTACCTAGGTTGAATAAAACAAACCATCTTAATAACTAAAATTGATGATTTAACTGGTTGGACCATCTATGATCCGTTTTAACAAATAAATATTTTTGTTTTCTTAGGTGAAACATCCAGAGAAAGTCAAGGAAAGTAGTAAAGGAGGTGGTTCATCATTGGAGACCAAAGGTGGAAGGGAAATTATTCCCAAACCAATAATGCTTTGGAGACTAAAGCTGATGCTTGGCAGAATGTTGAGTTGCACAAACTTAACAAACGGTATTCACAAAGAACACATACTCCTTACTGCTTGAAAACTGTTTTGCTAAATCCTATGATGGATTGGTTGAAGTACAGAAAGAATTGGAGAAGAAAATAAAGAGGAGCCATCAAGTTTACCAATTGAAGATATCAAGAATTGATGATATCGCAGGTGGAGCAAGAGCTCAAGTTGATGACAAAAGAAGAAATGAGGAATTGAAGATCAAAGAAAAGGCAAAGAAAATAAGAGCTACGGGAGTCGTTCCTTTTACATGTTTATGTTTCTGAATTACATCCAAATAGGAAAAGACATTTGTAAATCAACAACAAGATAATGTAACTTCAATTTCACCTATTCCTTTTAGAGAAGAAGATAAAAAAGATTATCCAATGTTCAATCTTTCGAGTTACTTTAAATTTGATTAATTCGGATATTCAATGTAAACTATTAATGCATTTTATTTTTCGATAAATATGAATTACAAAAAGACTCAGCAATGTAAGAACCATAAACATGCATTTCCATTCATTTAACAACTTTTTATCATTATAAATAGCTACATCTACATCCTCCCATACTTTTGATTCTAATAGTATGGCACAATATTTCAGCATGTTTAGAAACCATAGTTGCATACATAAAGTCTTCTTAAAAACCCCAAAAAACCATACAATTTGTGGATTAACATAGCTCAATTAGAAGAAATAGGGTTCATTGTCGAAAAAACTTCTTAAGGTCATTGCGAATGAGTTTTAGTATCACTACGTAGCATACATTTTGAGCATTACACTCTTCGAATAACACGACACTGATGAAATCTTCCTTGAACTTTAAAGTATTGGTTAGGCCCAAAATAATACTTTAGGTATTTGTGAAATTTAACAACATTCATATATATTAATATTTGTTTTTAAGGTAAGTACCTAGGTTGAAGGTGGCGACTGCTTGCTCGATGCGAATGAATAGCCTACTTTCTTTCGTACCCAAGAGAATGGGAATTTTCCAACTGACCTTCAGAGATGGGAATCAACTTGCCTGCTTCTATGCGTTTTCCTTAAGCGCTAATTCTGCTTTCACTGGATTCTTTGACCCCAGGAGAGGCAACTCAATAGGAGCTGCTATAGAATCCAAATCGCTTTTTGCTTTCAAGCTTGACTTTCTTCTTTCGGAGTATCGCTTCTTGTACTTCAAATCTTACCAAAATAAAACCCTGAAAATCCCCCAAAAAATGGTAACTAAAAAGAGAAACCATTGGATTTGAGAAAGGGTAGAGCTTTACCTTAAGCCAAGACTCGAAAAAAAAGATTTATGCGGGAAGAGGAAAATGCTGCGAAGAGAGAGAGAGATTGCATGAGAAAGAGAGAAAAAGAAGGAGAAAGGAACGAAATACCAACAGCAAGAGAAAAATTGAACAACAGCAGAGAGAGGTGTAACGTCCCCCTACCCGAGACCGTTGCGGAGTCAAGCGGAGACATTACAAAACTTATCTTAGCACTTAACATTTTCGTAGTAAACTATCCATCTGCGTCACAGTCGCTAAAAAATCATATCTCGAGTTACGAAACTCGAAATCCAATTCCGTAAATTTTCCTGAAACTAGACTCATATATCTACTTACTAATTTTTTTCTAGAATTTTGGTCAGGCCAATTAGTACAGTTTATTATAAGAAGTCTCCCTATTTTAGGGTTCAGCTACTCTGACCCTTGTGCACTTCGAATCAAATTTCTTCCTGTACAGAAATCCAATGACTATGCCATTTGTTTCAATTAAAATAGACTCAATAATGAATCCATACATATAAAGTTTGAGTCCTAATTCTTAATACACAATTTATGGTGAATTTCTAAAGTCAGAACAGGAATCCAGAAATTGTTCTAACCCTGTTTCACCAAAACGTAAATATCTCATAAAATACAACTCTTTTACCAATTTTGTTTCTTCCATATAAAAATAGATTCATTAAGCTTCAATTACATATTTTATTCATCATCTAATTCACTTTATACTATTTTTGGTATATTTTCAAAGTTGGACTACTGTTACTGTCCAAATCTGTTTTAGTATAAAATGTTGATAACTAAGTTTATAACATCTTCATTTCTTCTTTCTACAACATTTACCAACAATTCCTCTTATTACTCTTCACTAACATATCAAAACATACCATTCTTAAGGTTTTGGTAACATTTACAAAACATACCAAAATATCATTTAACAACTTAGATACTTTCAATATAACCAAAAGACATCCTAGGTACAATGCCATTTTCCAAAAGATAGAAACTTCACCAATTTGAGTTTGGGGATGGCTTATTTAGTCCTTATACTTTTCCTAGCATGCCCGGAAACAAACCTCGCTGAGAATACTCTCATGGTATTTCCATAAACAATAGCTTAATCAACTTTAAAACATGGTAATTCAAACACATTATTGCTATTATTCAATATCAATCAGTACTTTAATAACCTTTACTTTATTTACCCTTATTAACATAACTCGGACACTAACGGATACCGGATCCAACCCACACTCCGGGATAAGCACATAGTGCTTCATCGAACAAATCCGAACTTTAACATTATAGTACACAAAGTACTTCATCGAACAAATCCGAACTTTAACAGTAGTCGATACATAGTGTCTCATCGACTCAATGTGGAATATCCCAATACTTCCAATTCCTATGACATGTCAACTATATCCGACTAGCCGAAACGTTAATAGGGTATTCAAAATCACATTCATTTCAATATGGTAAAAATACTTACCTCATTCACATTTTCATACAATATAAATATCAAATATAGCAATAACGATTAAGCTCGGTTTATAGAAATACAAACCACTATTTATCGAATTTAATCGATATCTTCGTTCACTTTCTCTTTTCCTTCTTTGATGACGTATCCTGCTCGTTTGCTACTAACAATCATACAATTAAAATTCATCAATATACTAATTCATAAAACACATTTTCACTTTCTATCAAACTTTTACAAAAATTCCAATTTCGTCCTTTTTCCATTACTAATCTTTTTTTCTTTAACTTAAGCTTCATATTCTCTTTTAATCAACTCATTAACAATTTCTAACTCATAAAATTCATTATAAAACATAAATTTTGAGCTCTATTCAACTTAATCCCTATTTAAACCTAACTTAGAATTCTTTTAATAAATCACTCAATTTTCACTTCTAACTTCAATTCCTATCAATTTAACCCATAAAACCTCAATTTATTCAACTAAATCAATATCTAAAAATTTTCTATTTTTCTTCATTTTAACCTCATACATGTAGAACTTTGAATTAGGCATCCATAAACATAAAAATCATAAGAAAATGAGCTAAAACAACTTACCAATTAAACTTTAGGGCCTTAATCCTCAAATTTCCCTTTTCTTTTCTTTCTTTCTTTCCTTCTTTCCTTTCTCACGTTTGCTCTCGTAACTCTTTCTATGTTTCTTTACTCATTATTATTTATTCATTATACTATATTATATTATTATTAACCTATAAAAAATATAAATTAACATGTGTAATAGCTATAACATAAAATATCTTATAGCTATTACAATATAACCAACTATTACACATGTTATATCATACATTCACACACATGGCACTTAGGGTCTAATTGCTAGATTAGTCCCTTTTACTTCTTTAATCTATAATTAAACTTTTATTCCTTATGCAATTTAATCCTTTAAACTAAATTCAAGCTACTTCACTTAATTAAACACTAAATAACCATTCAACTATAATTCATAAATATTTCTAATAAATATTCATGAATAAATTTCCAAATGTACTCAAGACTCAATTTCCGATCCGTAACTTTCGGTTCATTACAATTCTCTCCCCAATAAATTTCGTCCTCAAAATTTACAAAAAGATGGGGGTATTGAGATCTCATCGTTTCTTCGGTTCCCATGTAGCTTCTTCAACATTTGTGACTTATAAGCACTTTTACTAAAAGAATACGATTACGTAATTCTTTTACCCTCGTGCTAGAATCTCAATGGTTTTCTTCATACGATAAGTCGGTCGAATCTCTACATTCTCGATCGTAATAACATGTGAAGGATCCATCGATTCTTCTTAATAGAAACATGGAAGACATCGTGCATTTTCGTAGTTGGAGGTAAGGCCAATCGATATTTTGGTCCAATTCTCTCAATAACCCGTAAGGCCCAATAAAACGAGGACTTAATTTTCCTTTTGACCAAATCTTAGAATTTTCTTGGTGAAACCTTTAAAATACTTTATCCCTTAGGTATTCAATATCCCGTCGTTTCAAATGCATCGATTTACTCTATCAAAAGCGCTTTCAATCTTTCCCAATTTTCTTAATTCTTTCCGTTTCTTGAACCAATTCAGGTCCAATCATCTTCTTCTCATTCATTCTTCCAACATACGGTGATCGGCATCTTCGTTACAAAGCCTCATTACGGTGCCATCTGTATACTTATTGAAATTATTATTATACACAAATTCGGTAATGACAAATAATATTCCCGTTAGACTCAAAATCAATCATACTGGGTTTCAAGCATATCTTCTAAAATTTGTTTATTCGGATTGACCATCGATTGTGGATGAAAAGCATACTAAAATGAAGTCAATCGAAAGATTCATGTAATTGCTTCCAAAACCTTGCGTAAACCTTGGATCTCCTTGAAAATTATTGATTTTGGAATACCATGTAATCTAATGATTTCCGAACATAAACCTCCAAGTTTCTTTAATGACCAATCGGTTCTCCAATAAGGAAATATTGATTGGGTTAAATATCAAATTAACCCAAATGCATTCCTTTTCTTGAAAATCGGAACCCTTTCCACAAAATTCCTTTTTATTCCCGGCCCCAATTTCCATTCAGAAATTTTTAATGGGTTGAAAATCCCAAATGGAATTTGATTTCGCCTTTCAACTCGTTTTGAACAAAGTCAAAAACTTTACCATTTATTAATCCTTTTTCATTGACCACCAATACCCTTTTCTTTAAACAACATCATTTTCTAACCTGGGATTGAAATCAAAATTTGGCTTTATTTTAATTCGGAAAGGTTAATCTTTCAACCGAATTAATTGTGCAAAAGTCGTTAAAATTTAACGACCTTTTCCATCCTTGGCTAAAATTTTACATTGTCCATTCCAAATCATTCTTTTTTAAAACTTTATCCAAGCCTTTGTCTTCGATTCAAACTTTTGTTTAATTCTTAAATTTTAGGTCCAAAACTTCCATTTTCACCGATACCTAAATTTGGCAAAAACATTGCTAATTCAAATCGAGTTTTCTTCGGTTTTCGTTTGGCTACTTTCCTTCCACGGATAATATCCCTAATGAACACAAATCAAAATCTTTTGAAGTTAAATCCAACCCTTTGCCTCATTAAATTCTTTTTAAATGCTTCAAAACTTTTAATTGTCCTTAAACAAAGGAATTTTTTCCCTAAAGTAGTTGGTCCAAATCTTAAGGCAAAAATTCCGTTGTAATTTCTAAACCATTAATTGGAAAATTCGTTCATCTTTTAGGTTTCCTTGAAATAAGCGCTTTCCTTCCTTTGGTCCACTCCAATTCCATCCAATGAAGAAACCACAACACAACAAAAATTCCCTTTCAATTTTCCGGTAAACAAATTGCCTCTGTTTTAAAACAATTCTTTAATGTTTCAAAACTTTTTCGACTTGGTCACCAAAAAATGGAATAAAACTATACTTGGTATCCAAGGTATTTTGAAAAATCCTTAAAATCCATAAAACCCCCAAATCCAAAAATTCTAATCCCATACCTTCTTGGGAATTTCCTTTAATAAGTTCCAACTTCTTTTATTTCAACCATGGATCGACCTTGACCAAGAAAAAAACCCCGGATAAACCAAATTCACATTGGGTAATTTTCCGTCAATTTGTTTTTCGATAATTTCAAAACAATCGGGAATGGCCCATTTTCTTTTTCAAAACTTGGAATCCCCAAAATTATGGTCGATAAAACCTCATAATAAGTTTTGAAAAATTCCTTTCATAAGGTCCATAAACGGCGGGGGATTTGTCGGTCCAAATTCAATCACAAAATTCTAATCCCATGGGGAATCCGGGTTTCCAATAATGTTCCAACTTCTTTTTACTTTCAATGAAATCCGAATTAATCCAATCTTTGGAAAATATGGAAGCTTCCTTTTTCAATTGAAATCAAACCAAAATTCATCTTATTTCCGGGAAAATAAACTTTTCTTAAATCAAAATTTGTTGATTTTCCCAAATAAATCAAATGCAAATGGCAAATCGGACCCAAATTTTCTTCTTAACAAAAACATTTGGAAAGTTCCCCAAATGGTGATGGACTAGGTTCTATTAAAACCTTTGCAATTAAATCTTAATTTTTTTTTAATTCCTTTTTAACTTGAAGGGTGCCCCATTAAAGATGCGGGGTTAATTCAATAAGGTTTCAACCCAGGTAGACCCTTTCAATTCACAAATTCTACCTCTCGATTGGGGTAATCCCTAATTCCTTCAATACCATCAGAAAAATTCCACCCATTAACAAATTCAAATTTTACTACCGGGTTTTTCAAGAATCGGGAATTTTAATAAATATGGTAAGAAAGAAACAACCTCCATAAAACCCTTTTGGCTTTAAATGGTAAACAATTGGAATTTGAATTCCACTTATTTCCAGTACCATTTTCTTTTCCAATTCATCCTTCCTTTCATTCGGAACAAATTAAACCTTTTCCTTTATTAACCGGCTTAAAACCATTCCTTTTTGAATAAACCATCCCTTCCCAAAATTTTAACCATCAAAGTCCCAAAATGGCAAATCTGAATTCAAGGGGAATATTCTAAATTCTTGAATCCCTTTAAAATCTTTTACATATTAAAGGTTCAAACAAAAGTGTTTGTCCCAATCTAAACCTTCTAATTATAACTTTTGCAATTTAAAACTCTTTTTTTGTCTTTAATTACTTTCTTTAAAATATTAATTTTGAAACCTTTTTAAAGAATAAATTTCTTTTCAATAAGAATATATTCCCACCATCTAAACTTTCCTCTTCTGAGCCCACAACAAAGCTTTCGGTGGGTTACCATTGTTGGAACTCTCCTTTAGTTCTTTAACCAATTTTAGCAAGCGAACTTCCTTGGCACCCAAAATTCTGGAAGCCCAAATTTTCAATTCTTTTTGGACTTTGGGTGGGTGGGTTGTTCCAGTTTTTGGGGCAATCCTTTTTAAAGTTGATGGTACTTCCAACAAGGGAAAACCCTCCGGTTCAATTTTCAACTCCTTCTTTTTCGGTTTCCACAATCTTCACATAATTTTGGAATTTCGGATTCAATGGCTTTTATCGGCCAATGAAAAACAAAATTTCCAAACCTTCAAATCAATCCCAATCAAATTTAAATTCCAATTACCTCTGATTCCCTTTGACCGTTTAGGTTGCCGGACTTAAACCTAAATTCGGGAACCTTTTTCCCCCACCGGAATTGGGAGCAAAGGGACTTTTATCCCTTAAAATTTTGTTAAATATCCATCTTTCCATTAAAAATCCATAAATCTTGATTCAAAGGAAATCCAACCGTAAATTTCCTAAATTAATCATAATCCTCTTAAAATTTTTTTAAATTTGGTCGGCCTTGGTACAATTAAAAACTCCCGAGGGCATATCTGCCCTTTCAATTCGAAAAATTTCTTCCGTTCAAAATCCAATAACATCCATTTGTTTCAATTTAAAAAACTCTTGTCCTTTTGTTTTCCTAATTCTTTTCCCAAATTTATTAATTTTGAAACTCCTTTTTAAAAGGTTTCCCAAAACTTAAATTCTCAAAATACAATTTTCCAATTTTGTTTCCCAATAAAAAAGTTCCTTCTTCAATTAAAACACACTAAACCTTTTCTTTTTGGTTAATTTTCAAAGTTGGAACTCTTTTGTAAATCTTTTTAAAAAATTTTGGATAATAATTTTCACCCAAATTTCTTCTTTCCAAATTTTCCCAATTCCTTTAATTACTCTTTATAAATAAAAACATAATTCCTTAAGGTTTTGGAAAAAACATCCAAATTATTTAAAACTTGATATTTCAATTCCAAAACATTGGTTGATTTTCCCTTGGAAATTCACCAATTTGGAGTTTGGGAGACTTTGATTCCTTACTTATCGGGCCAAACAAACCTTCACCTAAATCTCTTGATTATTTCCTCAATGCTTTTAATCAACTTTTAAAATGGTAATTAAAACAAAATTATTCAACAAACAATCAACAATCCAATTTCCCAATTCAAATTTGGACCTAAGGATGGTAACCCAATTCCCATTGACATTGTTTATCCTGAACCAACTTAAACCAAATACTTCTGGAACCAAATCAAATTTTAACAATCCCCTAGGCCTTCGATCAAGCGGAAATTCCCAAAACTTAATTCCTTAAGCCTTTAAGCCAAATTTTTAGGGTAAAAATCCATTCTTTCAATTGGTAAAAAAATCATTAATTTCTCAATTAAAATCAAAATCCAATTCGTTAAATTTTTGAAAACAAACCATATTTATAATTTAACAATTTTTTCTTTTTTTTCCCCTTTTAGGTACCGTTTATTTTATAAAATCTCCCTTTTTAATTACTAATTCTAAACCCTTTTCACTTTCAATCAAACTTTTACAAAAATTCCAATTTCGTCCTTTTCCATTACTAATCTTTTTTCTTTAACTTAAGCTTCATATTCTCTTTTAATCAACTCATTAACAATTTCTAACTCATAAAATTCATTATAAAACATAAATTTTGAGCTCTATTCAACTTAATCCCTATTTAAACCTAACTTAGAATTCTTTTAATAAATCACTCAATTTTCACTTCTAACTTCAATTCCTATCAATTTAACCCATAAAACCTCAATTTATTCAACTAAATCAATATCTAAAATTTTCTATTTTTCTTCATTTTAACCTCATACATGTAGAACTTTGAATTAGGCATCCATAAACATAAAAATCATAAGAAAATGAGCTAAAACAACTTACCAATTAAACTTTAGGGCCTTAATCCTCAAATTTCCCTTTTCTTTTTCTTTCTTTCTTTCCTTCTTTCTTTCTCACGTTTGCTCTCTGTAACTCTTTCTATGTTTCTTTACTCATTATTATTTATTCATTATACTATATTATATTATTATTAACCTATAAAAAATATAAATTAACATGTGTAATAGCTATAACATAAAATATCTTATAGCTATTACACATATATACCAACTATTACACATGTTATATCATACATTCACACACATGGCACTTAGGGTCTAATTGCTAGATTAGTCCCTTTTACTTCTTTAATCTATAATTAAACTTTTATTCCTTATGCAATTTAATCCTTTAAACTAAATTCAAGCTACTTCACTTAATTAAACACTAAATAACCATTCAACTATAATTCATAAATATTTCTAATAAATATTCATGAATAAATTTCCGAAGCGATACTCAAGACTCAATTTCCGATACCGTAACTTTCGGTTCATTACGAAGGTGCCTTACGGATGAAGGAGAAGCACGGAAAATGTCTTCTGAAATTGAAGCGGTAAGACATTTTCCCAAAATGTAAGGTTTTATCGTGATTTGGAAAATGTTTTCCAAGTGGAAAAGGTTTTCAAGCTACCAAACATTGGAAAATGAGGAAAATATTTTCCGAAAAATGAAATACAACCAAACAAACACACCGAATTGCAATTAAAATTGACCCTTTTATTTGAAAAATTGAAAATTTATTTTGCCATTTAGGAAATAATTTCTTGTAAGATTATGTTAAAATCAATTCCGGAAAGATTGGAGGGTCTGGCAGGTCCGCTTAAGTTCCAATCTCATAGGCAATTTATTTAAACATCTAACCCAAAAATATAAAAATTATTTAAAAAAAAAAAATAAAAATTAAAATTTAATTAAAATTCTTTTCCCTCTTTTCCCCTCTCTTTTAGGGGCTTACTCTTATCCCTTACCTTAATTAAAATTCCTATAAAAATTTAATTAAATAACCAAATATTTTAACATTGGAAAGCCTTAACTAAATTTAACAAACTTTATTCCAATTTCCAAATAATTCTTTCACCATCTTTTAAGTCTTTCCTTGAATAGTTTACTTTAATTAAAATTTAAACTTTTAATCTTAATTAAATCCTTTTCCTTTACAGCTTAAATCCACTTATTTTACCATAATTTTTATAAAATTTTAATATCGGAAATTTTTGGGACCAAATTCCAAGCAAAAATTTTTAATATTATTTTCGGTTCTTTGAAAGTTTGATAGGAGAAGCCGGAAAATTTTTGTTTGGGTTAATTTCAAAAGGTAAATACGTAAAATGAAAAGTTTTCAGTGAAAGTTTTTTAGTTCTTTTAAATAAATTTTGGATTATTTACCAAATTTGAATGGAATAAAGGGATTTTATGAAATTTTGAATTTAATGGTTTAAGGAAATTTTTAAAAATTATGTTAAACAAAACGAAAAAGGATTTAAGTTTTGGTCGAAAATTAAAAAAAAAAAATAAAATTTTAACAATTTATATTTTTTTTTTGGGGAAATTTTTTTATATTTTTTAAGGTTAATAAACCCAACCTCAATTTTTTTTTTAGTTTTAAATGGCCATTGAATTCAAATTTTTTTTAAATTGAAATTAAATTATTTGGAATTTTTGTTTTGGATTTTAATGAAGACAAATTGGGTAATTTGGAAAATTATTTTGAGAACTAAAATTGTAAATAAATGAAATTTCATTTCTTGTTTTGAACTAATAATTAGAATTTAACTTGTATATATACAAATTATGTGTATTTTGCGATTTTGAAATTTAGGGCCTAAAGTGTCAAAATGTGAAATGTGAGGTTGTTTCAAATTCCTTAAATTTTTTATGGATTGAATTGAATTAATTTAATAAAAATTAATTTTGATACTTATAATCAAGAAAAGAATTAAATTTAGATAAAGTAAAATTTATAGAATAAGCGTTTGAGTCGAACTTTCAGTCAGGTATTATGCTAATTAAATGTTGGGTTAAAGATATGTTTCATTTCTATGGTAATTATAAATTTATAATTATCGATTACGTTTATAAATTAATATTCGACTATAATTCACTAATGCTTCAATATACTTTTGGCTATAAATGGCATAAGTTAAAGTTGGATAGCGTTGGTATAGAGACTAAGTTTGCGATCGCTTAATTTGGTTAATTGAGAAGCCTAGGTGGGATAGTTAGGATGGCTAAATTTAAGCATAAGTGTGCAATGGTTTAACATATTTGGAAATTTGGTAAGTGAAAATTATCAAGAAAAAATTGGAAAATGAATATGAAAATGTTCAGTAAGTATAATACCATATGGTAATGACATTTTGTTGGTAAAATTAAAATTGAGTTTATATATTGGAAATAGTTCAATTGAAGAATTTATAAATAATTCATGTGTCGATGTTTTAATTTTATTGAATGTTTTAAGACTTACTAACAAAGCTTACCTTTTATGTGTTTGAATTGTTTTAAAGATTTCATATTTGTAAATGGGATATAAGATCGTATACACTATCGAACCTTATTTTGGTACTCTTGAAAATGTTTATATTGAAGTTCATATAGCTATATTGGAAAATATTTGTGAATGTATATATAAGCCAAGTGATTTGCTTAGTTTGGTGTTTGAATTCAAAGTTGAGAATGGTTATGTATTGATTTAATAATGGCTATTATGGATCTTTTAAGTTTTACAAAAGAAGGTAAATTTGGATGTTTTGAAATTTAGTTTTTTGGTATGAATGAAGAAATGTTTTGATTAAATATACTTGGTTTAGCTGAATTGGTAATAATTAGTAGTAGAGAAATGGTTGATGTTGTTATTTTAAATATTTGAATGCTTTATAGCATAAAGATTGGCTAATTGATGGTACATATATTTATTCCTTGCTTGTAGAATGCCAAGGGATGCAAATTGAAAATCAACGCATTGTGACTGTTGGGAAAAGCTGTTGGTTGGCCATGTATGCAAAGGATAATATCTTAGGAGTTAAGACCATGGATTTAATGGTGGGTGGTTGAATAGTTAGTTAAGGTTATAACGGCATGTTGTAATATCTAATTAGGCTTAATCGGAATAGTGGTTTATGAAAATATGAGAAATAATTATTTTATAAATTATTTTGATGATTATGATATGATTTTGCATGATTTTTGAAAATTTGGATGAAATTCTAATTTGTAAAATGCTTTTGAAAGGGGACTAAATCGAAATAAGTTGCAAAACTTGCATTTAGAAAGTTTTAGTATAAATTGTTTTGGATTTTAAATGAGGAGGTCTTAAATAGGGAATTTGCAATTTTAAGTTTTCATGGACAAAATTAGGAATGAAAGGAATTTTTGAAATTTAGTAGTAAGGGTATTTTGGTATTTAGTTATTAAAATGAATTAAAAACAAAATTAAAAGCCAATTTTGTTATTTTTCATTAGGTGAAATTTAAGGGTTCTTCATAGCTAGGTTTGTTTTCAAGCTTCCAAGCTCCATAGGTAAGTGATTCCAAGCCGTTTTTAAGTTCTTTCGTTTGATCCTTAGCTGTTAAGTTATGTTAGCATAATTCAACCAAGGTTTATATTTAAGAAAAATCCCATAGGTGAAATTTGGTAATTTGATATTTATGATAGAATATGAGGTTTTAAATTATGTTAGAAACTTTGTGTACTTTTTGAGTGAAAACAGTAAAAGGGTTAATCATAAAAAATACTAATATCACAAGTATATGTTAGAGAGATTTGATGTTGCCATAGAAGGAAAAGTGATCAGCATGTTATAAAACATAAAATAAGTAATAAAGTTTAATTCCAGCCTGGGGCAAAAGTGTAATTATCAAAAGTGTAATTTTATTAAAGTTAAGTATTAAATCTTGCTTTGATAAGCGTATGTATTAAATAAGATTAATTTGGTATTATAGATCAAGAAAAGCGAGATTCAAGTCGTGATCGAGGAAAAGAAAGATTGTGGACTAAATTGCAAAATCTTTATATTTTGGTACCAAGGTAAGTTCATGTGTAAATAATGTAGCATAAATGTTATTTTTAAGTTATTAATGTTAATTATATGATATGCTGATTTTTAATCGTGAAATATTATGCTTTGTGGTTAATATTGAGTAATATGCAAATTATGTTTACTACTTGATAAATATGAATTGCTACCAAGTATCGGTTCCGATATTCCATGGAAGGCCAAATGTGAGATCGAGGAAAAAGCCGTTTGAACCTTAGGAATAGATTAGGATACAAGTGACATGTCACTAGGATGGTTGAGCATCGAACTCGTTGAGTTGAGTCAGGTTCACTTATGGATGCAGTCAATCGTTGAGTTAGTCGGTTGTGAGATGTAACTAGGCATCCGAACTCGTTGAGTTGAGTCCGAGTTCATTTATGGATCACGCCGAGCTCGTTGAGTTGAGTCTGAGTTCACTTAGGGCGGGTTACATGATTTCTTGATTACATATGTGGCACTTATGTGCAAATTATCCATGTATCCGAGTTATATTCGATGTGTTCAACGGTGAAATTTCTAGTTTAATGGAAGAGCACTTAAGATATAAGTGACGTTTTGGGTAAGTGTTGTGAAATGGACACTTTGGACAGGTATGTTCTTAACCTCGGGTTGAAAATAGATACAACAACGATAAGGTGGTAAGATGATGAATGATGTTTAAAGATGTGATATATGTTTTGGTGGTACCATGCTAAAGTTGTTTGGTATATTTGTATTGTTATGTTACTTGTTATTTACATATGAACTTACTAAGCATTTATGCTTACTCCTTCTTTTCATTCGTAGTTTTGAACAAGTGCTCGGGAATGGAGGTCGAAAGTTCGATCACACTATCCAAAGGACTTTTATCTTGGTAAATGGCTTGCAACTATTTAAGTATGGCATGTATAGCAATATACCTATTTTGTGTAAATAATTTTATGATATGGCCATGTTTGGTTGAGAAAATGTTTGATATTGATAAGTCATGGTGATGGCTAATTTAGATCATGTTTGATATTATGGAAGTTTAATAGGTTATCTAGTTCATAAAAATTCATGGAAAGATGAAACTTGCCTTAAAAGCAGAATATTCTTTGTAGCAATGACATGAATTTGAAAAATCACTAAAATAGTATAAATAGAACTAAATGATGAGTAAGTTATGAAATTGAAGTTTAATGAGTCTATTTTCATATGAATTGAACAAAACAGGAATATAAATTATATTTTGTGAGATATTTAAACTTTTTGAACAGGGCAGTGATTTCTGGATCCCTGTTCGACTTTAAAATTCATAATAAATTTTAATAAAATAATTAGAAGTTGTTATTTATATGTACAGATTCCTTATTGAATCTAGTTTTAATAGAAATAAACCTCATAGTCATTGAAATTTTGTATAGAGATATATCTGATTCGTAATACACATATGTTAGAGCATTAAACCTGAAACAGGGGAGACTTTAACTAATAAATTGTACTTAATTGGAACAAAACTTCTATAAAAAATTAGTAAATAGATATATGAGTCTAGATTTAGGAAAAATTTATGGATCTTGATTTGAGGTTCATAACTCGAGATATGATTTTTCTTGTAACTATGATGCGAGTAGCTAGAAAGCATGAATGTAGAAACAAATGATTTGAAGTTCTTAAATTGATAAATTATGTTGGTAACCCTCAAGCTCAACTCGTGATGGTCTCGGTTGTTACATACCAGTGTCTATTGGTGGAGAAAACTCGATATGCATGCCTGTTTGCCATGGTTTTGACACAAGGTGTGTTTAGGGTTAGGCACAGCCTATTCAGGGTGTGCGACCTTTTAAAAATGGAAAATCTCTTATAAGTTTAGAAACTTTGTATGTTATTAATTTGATCCTAAACGCATGTTTTATATTTGTATATTTGATTTTATATAAGTATTGAATGTGAATAAATGATTTTATTATTAATGAGATGATATTTAATGTATGATGGTTGATTTGAGTTATAAGTTGGTAATGCCTCGTAACCTATTTTGGTGCGGTTTTGGGTTAAGGATGTTACATTTTATTGGTATCGAGCCAAGTTTAGTTGTTCTAGGACTACCATAGTGTATGTGAGTCTAGCTATACATGCCATATATTGGCTGTGATAGTGTGATGAATCCTAACATTGAAATGTGTTTTTGTATAGCAATGGATCCCGATAGAGTGTAGTTGATGATGTAGAAAATGTCCTTTGCTCGTACAAGGGCGGTGAAGCCGATTCCGACCAGCTATTAGTAGCCGTGATGGTGAGGCTAAGCAATTCTTCTATCGGATGATGAACAATTGGTTCACTCAGACATTAGAACCAATCCGTTGTACAACAACCTCTACCCCAGTTGATCTTCCTCAAACTCTGTTATGCCGAGTAAATCTAAATGCATTGAGTAGAACCAGTTGACAAGATTAGAAAATATTGACTGAAGAATTGAGCTACAACAAGTGATGATGCAAAAAATGAGTTAGGTTAGAGAACACAATAAGAGTGTTTGATGAGTTATCTTTAAGTCCGGAAAATGTATAAAATGTGCTTTCCTTTGTTAGAGACCGACATATCATTGGTGAAAACTTTGGCGTCTATGGTTGATTGAGCAGTTACATGGGATTTCTTCCAAGTTGAATTTGAAGAAATACTGCCAAAGATTCATTGATCGAAGCAAAGAGTTTCTTGAGCTTAAACAAGGCCTTATTCATCCGAATACAAGCGAGAATTTGTAAGGTTGAGACAATATGCTTGTGAATGTGATCTTGAAGCAATAATGTGCAAGATATTTGAAGACGGTTTATGAGGATATCAAATCGCTGGTTGGTATTCTAGAAATCAAAGAATTTGTGGTGCTTGAGCGAGCATGTAAAGCGGAATATCTTGGGAAAGAGAAAAGAAAGGTGATTTTGAAGCTAGAAAGTATGAAAGAGATCATCGGGTAAATCATTTCATCGGATCAAAAAGTTTAGGATGATAACAACCATTCAAAGGCTAGTCGGGATATCGAGCGAGATCGTGTTACATCGCAATCGAATTACAAATCTTCACTCTGCATTACTCTTGTTGATAATGCAAAGAATGAAAGGCTGAATGTGATCAATGTGGAAGACAACACTTTGGTGAATCTTTGGGAAAGAGTAATAATCGAGCTTTATTGTTGTGGTTCAAGAAACCATTTTATGAAAGACTACCCAGTTGGTGAAAAAAGATAATATTGAATCCGAGACAGTGGGTAATATTTCTCGTGGTAGACCTCCCAAAATTCAAGAAATGTAAGTGGTAGTCAAAGAGGAGGAAGATCATATTAGATCGAGGCTCGTCACTGCTTTAGGCGTATGCTACAGAGCTCAGAGGAAGCTTCATCACGAGATGTGATTACAGTACATTTACTCTCTATGATACTTTTGTGATTGCTTTGATAGATCTTGGATCGACACATTTATATATTTGCATGAACTTAGTGAATAGTAAGACTTTACTGTAGAGTCTCTGAATTTGTGATTAGAGTTTGAACCCCTAGGTGATGTGTTCTAGTTGATAAAGTCGGAAGAATTGTCATTAATATTTGAGACAATTTTTTCCGGTGATCGATGTTATTACCTTTGATGAGCTTGATATAATTCTAGGTATGGATTGGTTAACCTTGCATGATCTTTGTGGTGAATTGTAAGCGAAAACTATTGATTTGAGATGCAAGAATGATGAAATACTTAGAATTGAATCTAGTGATTTGAATGGATTTTTTGTAATATCTTGATGAAAGTTTTGAGTATTGTGAAAAGGGTTGTGAAGCCTACTTTGCATATGTGATTGATTGAAATTGTCGAAAAGAAAGTTGAATCTATACAGTATCTGTGAGTTCTTTGATGTGTTTCTGAAGAACTTTTGGGATTACCTCCGTTAGAAAGTAGAATTTGGCATAGAATTGGTACTGCACTACTTTGATTTCGATAGCTCCATATAGAATGGCTCGTGAGTTAAAAAATTAAAGTCTCATTTGCAAGAATTGACCGATCGAGGATTTTCTAAACGAGTTTTTCACCTTGGGGTGCTCGGGTTCTATTTTTGAAAAAGAAAGATGGTACGATGAGAATGTGTATACATTATCGTCAGTTGAATAAAGTGAATCAAGAATAAGTATCCCTTACGAATTGATGATTTATTTGATCGATTGAAAGGAGCTCTGTGTTTTCAAAAATAGATTTGAGATCGAGCTACTATCAACTACGGTGAAAGATTCGGATATTAAGCGCTTTCAAAGCGAGGTATAACCACTATGAATTTTTAGTTATGCCTTTCGGATTGACTAATGCTTTGCTATCTTTATGGATTTGATGAATAGAATTTTGACCGTTTTAGATCAATTTGTTGTAGTCTTCATTGATGACATATTGATTTATTTCGTGATAATGAAGCATCGAACATTTGAGAATAGTGTTACAAACTTTGCAAGATAAGCATTGTATACAAAATTCAGAAGTGTGAGTTAAGTTCGAAGTTGGTTTCTTGGGTCATATCATATCGGCATCGGTATTCGAGTTGATCGAGTAAAATTTCAACTATTTTGGATTGGAAACCTCCAAGAAATGTTTAAGTCGTAGTTTTCCGGCACTTCTGGTTATTATAGAAGATTCGTAAAGGTTTCTCGATGATTGCAACTCCGTTGACAAAATTGCTCGAAAGATGTGAACTCGAATGGTTTGAAAAGTGTCGAACAACTTTGACCGGTTGAAAGCTTTATTGACTAAAGCTCGGTTTAGTACAACTGAATCGGTAAAGAATTTGTGATTTATAGTGATGCTTCGTTAATTGGTTTGGGATGTGTTTTAATGCAAGAAGGAAAGTTGTTGCTTATGCTTGAGATAGTTGAAGCCACATAAAAGAACTATCCAACACATGATCCAGGTTAGTTGCGATTGTGTTTGCTCTAAAGATTTGGCGCCATTATTTGTTTGGTGAAAATGTCACTTTTATTCAAATCATAAGAGTTTGAAGTATTTGATGGCCAAAAGATTTAAATCTCGACAAAGAAGATGGTTAGAACTGTTAAAGACTACGAACTTGTGATTGATTATCATCGAAAAGCAAATGTTGTCGTGATGCCTTAAGTCAAAAACATTATTTGTTTTGAGTGCAATGGATGCTCATTTGGTTGTCGATGATGGTTCGTTTTAGTTGAATTAAAAACAAGACCCTTGTTCTTACAACATTATTGAAGCTCGGAAGATTGATCTTGAGATTTTAGCAAAATGAGCTCGATTAATGTAGAGATTGATTTAGAATTGAGTTGATGAAGATAATTGTTTGAGATTTAGAGATCGGATTTGTATTCAGAAATCCAATGTTAATTCAAATGATTCAGTGAAGCCCATAGTAGTCGGTTATCTATACATCCGGTAGTACAAAAATGTATAATGACTTGAAAGAACATTATTGGTGGTCAGAATGAAAAGAATATCTCCGAATTTGTTTCTAAATGTTTGATCTGTCGAAGTTAAAGCTAAACATCGGTGCCATCCGGATTATTACAACCAATTATGATTAGGAGTGGAAATGGGATCGAGTGACCATGGACTTTGTGTCAAGTTTGCCCTGTCTTGAAAAGAAAGACTCAATTTGGGTTGTAGTTGATCGATTGATGAAATCGGCTCATTTTATTCGATTCAATCGATTATTAAGCGATAGATTAGCTGAATTATACATTCGATATAGTGAGTTTGCATGGTGTGCCATTGTCTATAGTATCGAAGAGATTCAAGATTCACATTGAGATTTTGGAAGAAATTGCAAGATGCTCGGGTACTAAATTACATTTTAGCTTATCATCCATAACAGATGGTCAATCTGAGCGGATTATTCGGATACTCGAGGATATGTTGAGATGTTGCATTCTTGAGTTTGAAGGTCGTGGAGCAGTACTTACCTTTGATTGAATTTGCTTATAATAACAATTTTCATCAAGCATTAAAATGGCACCATCTGAAGCACCTTTGTATTGGATAGAGCTCGTGAAAATAAAATTTATGGAGTTGAGTTGATAAAAAAACCAAATAGAAAGTGAAAGTGATTCGAGATTGTTTGAAAAACTTACGATCGTCGAAATCATATCTGATTTGAAAAGAAAAGACATTGAGTTTGAGATCGCGACAAAGTGTTTTTGAAAGTGTCTCCGTGGAAGAAAGTGATTTGGTTTGGTAGAAAAGGCAAGTTGAGTCGAGGTTCATCGGGTCATATGAAATCATTGAGCGAGTTGGGCGGTTGCTTATAGATTGAGGCTACCATCGAATTAGAAAAGACACATAATGTGTTTTACGTTCGATGCTTGACGATGAGATCGATCCCTCGCATATAATTCCTCCATCTAAGATTGAAATGTGACACCCTAATGTGACCCTAGTGGGAGAGTGGTTTCGGGACCACGAAACAGTCAAAATAATTAGGTGTTATATTCTGCTTATTGTATGTGGAATTTGTATGCGTAAATATTTCGTGTCTTGATTTTTATTAATTAGGTGCAAATTTATAAGAAAGGACCCATGTGCTAGGACTTGAAAATGTGATAGGTGTATTTTTAAGTGGCCTAATAATGCATGAAGTGAAATAAATGGAGTTGCATGTCAATTATCCCATTTCCTAAGGTGGATGGTGCCATGACAAATTATGGGCATGGGAAAACATGTTTCCAATGTTTGGCTAGTGAGTTATGTAGGAAGTATTATAATAAAAATAAGCATAAAAATGAAAAAAAAAGAAAGATGAGCTTGGATGCCTTGTTGCCGTGAGTAGAGGAAAGAGGAGAAATTTTGTCCATCCATTTTCACTTCTTGGCCGAAAATACTAAGGAAAAAGGGGGAGGATTTTTGCTTCATGCTTGGTTTAGAAGAGATCTAGAAGGAGATTTGGCTAAATTGCATCAAGATTAAGGTATGTATGAGGTTGTGTTGGGAGTTTCATGCATGTTTTGGTTGCTAACTTGATGTGCATGTTAGCCATGGCTAATATCTTTGTTATGCCATGGAAATGGTATTTGGCCAAAGTTGTTATGGTGATAAAGCCATTGCATGCTAAGTGTGAAGCTTGATGATGATGCATGCAATGATGGATTGTCTACTCTTGAGTAAGATTTTGAGTTTTCTTTTTGTTCAACCATGATTGAAGTTAAAAAGGGGCATGATTGTCATATTCGGCCATGATGCATTCATGAGCATGATTCATGCTTCTTGCATGTTAGTTAAAATTTGTGTTTTGGATGGCTATGGACACCTTGAAATTGGCCATGCTCATATATGTATATATATGTTTGCACATGATGTTTTGGTTATGAAGGAAGTGATGAATATGTTTGTTAAAGAAGAAGATGTTGAAGAATAATTGTGAAATTGCAAGCACATTGGCCTAGCACACATATGAGTGCTTGATGCTATATTATAAGTTTTGAGCTACAATATGCAAAGCATTAACTAGTAAAATGCATGCTGTTTTTGTGAGGTATTAAGTGCATAATTGGCCTCAACATGTACATGAATATTCGGCCTTGGGTAGCCTATTGAAGGCCTTAGCTTTTCCTTGATGCTCGAATAAATTGTATTAAATTGCTTGATGTAGTATAAAATGTGCATGACCATTGTGTATTCAAGCTAAAGGGTGGCCATATGATCATTTAAACTCCTTGTCATATTCGATAAGCTAGCACAATGAGGTTTTAATAAATTGAATTTGTTTGAATTAGCTCAAGAGCTTAGGGCCACAATTGGACAAGGGAAGGAGAAAGTGATCGAAAACGTAAAAGCCGTTCGACAACATCCGAGGTAAGTCCTCAAGTGACCCTACTTGAATTATGTGAAATGATGTATGGATGTGTATTGATTATTGATTATGTGTGTATGAGTATTTGAATGATACGGGCTAAGTCCGAAGCGATTATGCTAGTGATCATAATTGTGTTTGAGCCTTAATTGGAAAATGAAATATGTATGTCCAATGATTATTGATGTATGTCGCATAGAAATTGAATGATATCCGGGCTAAGCCCGAAGGCGTTAATGCTGGAAATTATATCCGGGTTAAGACCGAAGGCAATTGTGCTAGTGGCTACATCCGGCTAAGACCAGAAGGCATTAAATGCGAATCGTTCTATCCGGCTAAGACCGAAGGCATTTGTGCCGTGGTTATATCCAGTTATATTCAAGAATCTTGGGCTGGAGGTGAGTGTTGGTTGCTGTAATGAATTCAATTAATGCCTTGAAAAGCCCAAAGAATAAGATGCGTTTATATGTGCATTGGAAAGTCGACATGTTTGAGCAACATTCGCTCAATCATCTAACAATTTCAGCTATTGAATTGATCGATACTTTGTGAAAGTATATAATGATGAAGTGTGAAGTAAGAATGACTATGTGAATGTGTATTAATGGAATGATGCATTTGGTTATGTGAATGTATTGCTTTAATTAAAGCTGATTATATTCCTTGAGACTTACTAAGCATAAAATGCTTACCCGTTGCTTTGGCTCTTGTTTTATAGATTTGCTCGATAGCAATCGGATTCGGGATCAATAAAGTCAAGTCATCCACACTATCAATGCCTCTATTTTGGTATAAATTTTGTTTGAACTTTGAAATGGCATGTATAGGACTACCCTTGTTGGTTTAAAATGTGGTGATGTATATGTATCGGCCATGCGAAAATGGCTCGTAAAAGGAAGCATGAACTTAAACTATTTTTGGTTTGTATGTATATATATGGTGTCATGATGTGATTATGGATTGGAAATGGGAATGTTGGTCACATGATCAGCCATTGGTATGGTTAAAATGATCATATATGAACCTATGTATGGCAAGACTAGTTGGTTCATGGAGACTACAAAATAGGTAAGACCTACCTTAAAACAGAAGCTGCCAGCTGCAGTGACGTGAATGTGAAAAATCACCAAAATTTGTAGGAATGGTATTAAATAGTGAATAAGCTATGTAAATGAACCTTGATGAGTCTATTTTCATATGGAAGAAACGAAATGGTCATAGGAGTTACAGGTTAAGAGATATGAAAGCTATTGTGAGACAGGGCCAGAACGGTTTCTGGGTCCCCTGTCGCAACTTTAAAATTTACTATAAATTATCCAGAAAGAATTAGGAGTCATTCCTTATATGTACAGATTAAATTTTGAGTCTAGTTTCATTAGAAACAAACGACACCAGTATTAAAGCCCTGTACAGAGAGATATTCAAGTTATAGCGTGCGAAGGTCAGAGCAGTCGATCCCTGTAACATGGGCGACTTTAACTAATAAACTGTACCAATTGGCCCAACCAAAAATTCTAGAAATAAATCCATGGATGGATATATGAGTCTATATTCAGAGAAAATTTACGAAACCAGTTTCCGAGTTTTGAAACTCGAGATATGATTTTAAAGCGACGGTGACGCAGTTTTCCAGCCTGACTGGAAATGTCAAATTGGTGGCAAAACATGTGAACTTGGCTTGTTAACCCTCGTGTCGAAACTGGCGATGGTCTTGGGTTCGGGTGTTACATGAAATTCGGTCTGATATGACTTACGAAGAAAAGCCGATTCGAATCTTAGCTCGAGAGGTTAAAGAATTAAGTAATAAAAAGATTTCGTTAGTTAAAGTGATGTGGCATTGACATGGTATTGAAGAGGCAACGTGAGAGCGAAGATGCTAAGAAACAATTATATCCAAATCTGTTTAATGGTAAGATTTTCGAGGACAAAAATCCTAAGAAGGAGAATTGTAAGTCCGATTTTAACCCTAGTCGAATAGTGGTTTGGGACCCATATCCAGTCGAGAAAAATATTTTAATATTATTTTCTTTGTCTTTGATAAGTAAATTGATATGTGTGGAAGATCGAAAATTTAACTGTTGTGTGCTTAATTTGCAAGAAGGATCAAATTGCATAAAATGTAAAAGTTGGCTTTCTAAAGTAATGGTCCTTATGTGATTATTTAACCATTGGAAGTTTGAATGGACATAAAAGGGCATGTGTTAGGTGAATTTATAATGATTTAATAAAGGTTATAATGGTCAAATGTTTAATAAATTAATATATGTTATAACAACACATGAAAATAGACATTATATGCTTTGTTTGTGCGAAAATTGAAGAACAAAAAGTAAAGATAAAGAGTTTTAGGGTTCGACTAGTTGAAAGCTTAATTGGGTAGGTTTTTGCTTGGTTTTGATAATTTCTACGTTTTTATGATAGTTGGTAAGTGTACTATAAAACCCATGCCTCAATTTCTGATTTTGTTGGTGATTTGAAAATGTGCCATGGATGAATTCACGAGTTTTGTGATGTTAAATGGTGAAATATGAAAGCTTGATGTTAGGTCTACATGTTTTGTCTTTGGATTTTAGATGAATTTGAGCAAATTGGGCTAATTTGTGAAAATGTTATTTGAGGACTAAAATGTGAAATAAATGAAATGCATGGACTTTTTTGAAAGCTAGGATAATTGGATAAGCTTGTATATATGAAAATTGTGTGTATTTTGTGATTTGGTGAAATAGGGACTAAAGTGTAAATGTGAAAATGTGAGGGTTAGTTTGCAAATTACCTAAATATGTGTTTATGGATTGAATTGAATTAATTGGTGAATAAAAGGATTAATTTTGAATACTTATAGATCAAGAAAAGAAATTGATTTAGATCGAGGGAAGTCGAAGATTATAGAAAAAGCGTTCGATCGACACCTTGGTACGAGTAAGTTAAATGCGTAATAAATGTTGTTAAAGATATGTTTCATTTCGATGGTAATGTATAAATTGTATAGATATCTAATTACGTTTTGAGTAAAATGATATTTGACTATGATTGGCACTAAGTGTCTTTGTTTAATAGAGCTTGCTATAAATGGCACTAAGTGTGCGAGTTGGCATATTGTGACTATAGAGGCACTAAGTGTGCGATACCAACTTAGTTTCGGTCAATTGAGGTAGCACTAAGTGTGCGGGATGGTGCAAGCGATGGGTAATCTTTAAGCACTAAGTGTGTGAATGCCTAAAACAGTAGAAATCTTGGTAAGTGATAAAGTAATCAAACAAGAGGTAAGATTGGAAGGGAATGAATATGAAAATGTTCAGGTAAGTATAATACCTATATGGTAGATGACATTATGTTGGTAAGAACTCATAGATTGAGTTGGTATATATTGGATAGTTCAATTGAGAAATTTATAAATACTCATGTGTTGATGTTTTATATTTCTTATTGTTAATGTTTTGAATGCGGGTTTACTAAGCAAAGCTTACTTTGTATGTGTTTGCATTTTTTATAGATTTCATAGCTACTACATGCTCGGGGATAGTCAAGGATCGTTGCCACACTATCGATCCTCGTTTTGGTACTTTTGAAAATGTATATATATGAAGTATGGCATGTATAGGCTAGTAGTTGAGGAAGTATGTTTTATGATGTATATATATTTAGCCATGTGATTTAACTAGTTTGTGTTTGAATTCAAAGTTGAGAATGGTTTATAGTATGTGATGTTAATATGCTATTATGGTATCTTTTAGTTGGACAAAAGAAATGGTAAATGTTGGTAAGTTTTGGTAAGTTTAGTTTGGGTTTGGATGATGAATAGAAGGAAATGTTTTGGTGTAAATATACCTTGTGTTTAGCATGAATTGGTAATATTAGTGAGTAGAGAAATGGTTGATGTTGTTATGTTATAAATGATGAATGCCATAGCATAAAGATTGGTTGAATTGGATGGTACATATATGATTGTTTCCTTGCTTGTAGGAATGACCAAAAAGGGTGGAAATTAGCTTAAATCAAGCGCATTGTGCCACACAAAGGAAAGCAGGCGTGCCTTGTGGCGTGTATCAAGCGATAATATCTTAAGACCACATGGTTAAGACACATGGGCATGTCATATGGCCGTGGTCTTAAGTCGATATAGCTAAGTATCCCTTGCCATAGCACACGGACGTGTCTGGGCCATGGGGAAAAGTCGTATGCATGCCTGTTTTGCCATGGCTTTGACACATTCTTGTGTTTAGGCGTGTGAGGCACCGACCTTCACCAGGCGTGTGACCTTTTAAAAAAATGGAAAATCTCTTATAAGTTTAGAAACTTTCTATATTATTAATTTGATCTTGAGCATGTTTTAGCTTTGTATATTTGATTTTATATGAGTATTGAATATGAATGAATATTTTATTATTAATGAGATGATATTTAATGTATAATGGTTTTGATTTGAGTTATAAGTTTGGTAATGCCTTTTAACCTATTCCTGAGGTTATAGGTTAGGGTGGTACATTTGTTTCTAACTCCAAGGGTAGATGAGCTTTCCCAAATACCACCTATAATGTGACATCCCTAAAGGTGTCTTGTATGTTGTCCTATAAGCCCATAAAGCATTATCTAGTCTTTTGTATCAATCTCAACTACCTTCTCGAGTATGCCTTTGATCTCTTTGTTTGCCGTTCAGCTCGCCCATTCATCTGCGGATGGTAAGTGTAACCTTTGCTTTACTCCATGTTTCCCAGTAACCATTTCAACTATTTGTTCACAAAATGGGACCCTCATCATTGATGATGGCCCTAGGAGTTCCAAACCTTGTGAACACATGCTTCTATAAAAATTCATCACAACATTGGCATCATTCGTCAATATGCCTTGGCCTCAACCCATTTAGACATGTAGTCTACTACTACCAATATGTACTTATAACCAAAGAAGGGAAAGGAATGAGAAAGTCAATACTCCAAATATCGAATAATTCTACCTCAATGATGTTTGTGCAGGGCATCTCATTTCATTGGTGATGTTTCCAACCCTCGCATCGATTACAACTCTTTCGTAGGCATATGTGTCTTTGAATAGTGTTGGCCAAAAGAATCGGCTTGCAATACTTTAGTTGTAGTACGTGTATCTCGAAGTGTCCTCCATTTGGGAGTTGTGTGACAATGATATAAAATCTTATGTACTTCATCTTTTCCACGCATCTTCTAATCATTTGATTCGCCACTTATTGAACAAGTATGGTTCTTCTCGAAATAGTACTTCACATCTGGAAACTTTCCTCGGTGATCGTCTTATCAATTGGCATTAAACCACAAGCTAAATAATTAGCAAAATCAACAAACCAATGGGTATTATGGACATGATTTACCTTTAGTATGTGTTCATCTAGGAATGTTTCTTGAATAGGTATAAGTGGAGAATTCCTTCTTGCGCTCAATCGGACAAGTGGTCCTACTTGGTTTTCTCCTTTCGATCATGAATTTCTAGATCAAAGTCTTGAAAGAGAAGTACCCATCAGTTAATCTCACAACATCTTTCTTGGCAAGTAAATACTTTATTGCCAAATGGTTTGTATAGACAATCACTTTGGTACCTACAAGATAAGATCGAAACTTGTCAAAAGCAAACACAATAGCAAAAACTCTTTCTTTATTACCATATAATTTAGTTGAGCTCTGTTAGAGTCCGACTTGCATAGTAGATGGGATGAAAAACTTTGTTCCCTTTCCTCACCCTATCTGAAGTCACTGTCACACATCAATTCAAATGGCAAAGTCCAATCGGTGTGGCGATGATGGGTCTGAAACTAACCGACTCTTCAAATCATTCAAAGCTCTTAAACACTCCTCATCAAATTTGAACATCGTGTCCTTTTCCAATAATTTGTATAAGGGTTTAACAATTTTGGAGAAGTCCTTGATAAATCTCCGATAGAAACCGTGAGGCCCAAAAGCTCCTAACACCCTTTATAGATGTTGGAGGTGGGAGTTTCTCAATAACATCTACCTTTTCTTTATCTACCTCGATCCCATGTCTCATTATCCGATGCCCTATAACAATACCTTCTCATACTATGAAATGGCACTTTTCCGATTAAGTATGAGGTTTGTTTCTTCACATCGCCTTAGTACCTTGGTTAGATTGGCTAGGCAATCATCATATGTATCTCCGAATATTGAAAAATCATCCATAAACACTTCCAAATACTTCTCAACCATGTCAGTAAAAATAGACATCATATTGAAATATAACGTGCATTACATAAACCGAATAGCATGCGTCTAAATGTAAATGTCTTGCAGGGCATGTGAATGTTGTTTTGTGTTATCTTTTGGCGCTCTTATTCGATTATACCGAATATCCATCGAGAAAATAGTAATAGTCTTGACCCATGAGTCTATCTAGCATTTAATCCAAAACAGCAAAGAAAAATGATCTTTCCTAGTCGCCTTGTTCAACTTTGGTAATCTATGCAAATTATCCATCCCGTAATCATTCTAGTCATATTAATTCGTTATTCTCATTCTCATTGCAATACCTCATTTCTTTGGCACGTTGGACCGGACTTACCCAAACTGTCTAAGATGGGATAAATTATACCGCATCTAACCAATTAATGATTTCTTTCTTTACCACGTCTTTTATGATGGGGTTCGGTCTTCGTTGTCCATCAATCGTCCCTTTCTCGACATCTTCTAAGATAATCTTGTGCATGCATCTGGAGGGCTAATACCATGAATATCGCTATGGTCCATCCGGTAGCCTTCTTGAATTGTTTCAACACTAGGATGAGTTTCTCTTCTTGCTCTTGATCAATTCCCAAAACAATCATAGGTAAAATAGAAACATTACCTAAATAAACATATTTTAAATGTGAGGGAAGTACCTTTAGTTCTAATTTAGGTGGCTCCAAATTGATGCTTTTAGTGGACATAATTCTACACTCTAACTCTAAAGATTCAAAGTGGGATTGCGGATTAAATCCTCTCGATTAGCTTCTAGAAAAGCTAAGTATTCATCCTCTCTTTATCACCTAAGAGTTTAATGTCAAAATTTGTTCCAATGGGTCCTCAACATAGTTGAGTTCCCTTTCCATGACTAATTCTTCTAAATGGAGTAAGCTATATAGCTTAGTACTCTTATGTAAGAAATAAGCAACATTGCCATGCATATAACATTTAAATATTATAACATAATTAAATGTAAATTTACCATAGTCTCATGAGCATAATTCATTCTATCACCAAACTTACCGGTCTCATGAGCATAATTCATTCCATCACCAAACTTACCTCATTTTCATCATTTTAAGCATTTAATAAACATGAGCTTTACGTACATACGAACCATCTCGAAATGAACTTACATATTCTCATCTTTGACATACCCATGAACCACTCGAATAAAATGTCGAATACTTGTGGAATTTACACAATAAGTGCCACATCGTAAAAGCTACCTAAGTCTCATATCATATGGTTGCTCGCTCTCGAGCTATCAACCGTCTACTCACACAAACTGTCGGTCAAGCGTAGCTACATCGTCTTGCCCACAAGGTCAAGTATCGCAACTTATGTTGGTATACTCAGCCATCGGTAGGATGTATAAGACCAGCACTCGGATCACATAATCATATAACACATAATGACCCTAGTGACATGTCATTTGTATCCTAATCTATTCCTAAGGTTCAATGGGACTTCTCACTTGCGAATCGTCATCGAACTCGTTTGTAAAATAATACTCATTCAAATAATCAAACATACAACACATGCAATATGAAAGCAATTAAGTACAATTATTCTAAAGCTTATTTTTAACATACGAACTTACCTCGGTACAAAATGGCTAATAGTTCGATTTAGTCCACAACCTTCTTCTTTCCCCGATCTAGGTCAGAACCTCTTTTTTCTTGATCTATATTATCAAATTTAACTCATTCTATCATCACATTATTCAATTAATCCCAAAAACACCTTATGGCAAAAATTACATTTTTGCCCCTAACTTTTCAACTTTTTACATTTTAGTCCCTAGGCTCGTAAAATGATTTTCATTCGAATTCTTTATTATCCAAGCCTATCCGAATATTATTAGTACTCATATAAGCCGAAATTTTTCATTCATTCACATTTTTACACACATTTTACAACTTTTACAAATAGGTCCCTATTTGACATTTTCATCAAAAAATCACTTGGTAAATGTTGTTTATCTAACACCAAACGTGCATTTTTTACCATTAAACATCAAAATACAAAAATATTTAACATGGGTAAAATTTTAGACTTTGATTTTCTTTCAAATTAGTCCTTAGAATATCTAAATCAAGTTACAACATTCACAAAACATAAAAATCATTAAAAGCGGGACAAAACGGACTTACAATCGAGCTTGGAAGTTAGCCAAACCCTAGCTATGTCTCTCTTAGTGATTTTCAGCCATGGGGACTAAATTGAGGAAGATGACATCTTTTATTAGTTATTTTTGTCTTTATTTACCAAATGACCAAAATGCCCTTCACTTAAAACTTTGAAATTTTATCTAATGATGTCCATTTTATCCAAATTAAAGTATAATCGTCTAATTACCATTTAAGGACCTCTAATTTATAATTTCATAACAATTAGACACCTCTAGATTCTAGAACACATATTTTGCACCTATTGCAATTTAGTCCTATTAGTCAAATTGGACACTCTATCGATAAAATTTCTTAAAGAAGTTTTCACACAATCATTCAATCATCTGTAAACCTTAAAGAAATAATAAAATAAATATTTCTACTCGGATTCGTGGTCTTGAAACCACTATTCGATTTGACCCTAAAGCGGGATGTTACACTCGTTTCTTAGGCAGGATATCCTTCATGAATTTGATGTAATTGGCATTTGCACAAGTCTTTCTACCAACAGAATGTTGATATGAAGTTGCTTGAGTACATCTAGGAACTTCTTGAACGGACCTCCTGCTTCCTTCAAAGTCTTTGAGGTAAGGTGGTGGAGGATTCTTTACTCGAACTAGTCGATTCATTTTTTGTGGCAATTTTGCATCTAACGAAGTTGTTAGTTTATCGAATTAATTGGTTTAGAAGTTACCTTACCAGATTTGTAGATTTTGGTTCCATTGGAGCTGGAATTTCAACACTCGGTTGAACTTCCACTGAGTCTTAAGCATCAATTGGCTCTTCTTCAATGTTGACAGTGTTAGGCTCTAATGTTTTTTCGCTCCTTAATGTCAATGCTTTACAATGGTCCTGCCTAGGATTTCTCAAATTCTTCGTATCACTAGGCAAAGCATCTTGTGGACGGTTTCTAAGTTTATTTACAAGCTAGCCCATTTGGTTTTCCAAGTTTTTCAATGTGGATGCTTGGCTTTGGATTAAGGCATCATTTTTGGCTATGTATGCCTTTAACAAGTTTTCTAAACTATTGGAAGGTTTAGCTTGAGTTGGTTTTTGAACTTGTTGAGTAAAAACAGTGGCTAGGTCGGTTTATGTTGGGCATAAGTATTCGGGTCTAGTCCCTTAGTTACTCCAGAGAAATTTGGGTGGTTTCGCCAAGATGGGTTGTAGAAATTGGATTGCAGTCCTTACCTTCCTCAGTTTTGGTTCTGGTTACCCATGTAATACCCGGATTTTGGGTTTGATGGGAATTCTTCAAACAAATGTCCTTCCCCACAATAAACATAGGTTATGTTTTCAAATTGATTGGGTGGTTGAGCTGCAAAACTATTAAAACTATTAGTTGTAAAATTTTTAAGCATCGATGATATTGAGGATACCTGGGATGCAAGTTAAGTGAGTGGATCCACTTCATGTATTCCAACGACTCATCTTCTTGCCACTACTCGATTGGTTGGTCATTGTTAATTGTTACTAGCAATCCTCTCAATGATTTTATAAGCCTTGTTATAAAAATTAGAAATTGACACCATTAGTAGAAGCATCCGCTACCATCCTCGTGTGAGCATTGAGACCGTTATAAAATGTCTCAAGTTGATGCAATGAGGGATTCCGTGATGAGGGCACTTTCACAATAATTCTTTATCCTTTCCCATGCCTCATACAAGGACTCGTCATCCATTTTTTGAAAAGTAGTGATCTTATTCCTCAACTTAGCATTCTTGCTAGGCGGGAAATACTTCATGAGGAATATTTTTGCTAACTCTTGCCATGTGGAAATGGAATTTGGTGGCAATGAGTTCAACTAGGCTCGAGCTCTATCCCTTAATGAATATAGGAACAACTTTATTCATAGTGCATCTTTGGGTACTCCGGCTAGCTTGAAAGAATCGCTCACTTCCATAACAGTTAAGTGAAGGTGAGGATCTTTGGTAGGCATTCCACTAAATTATTCCATGTTGAAGCATCTGGAACATGGTGGCTTCACTCAAATTGTTGTGCCTCAATTTGGTCTCCTAATACCTGATTAAGATCATGAAATACTAACGGCATCTTGTCGAGGTCTATCCTATCATCAGCAATAAGGATAGGATTTTGAGTAGGGTTTGCTCTGTTTCCTTGATTGATTTTAGTAGTTCATCTCTTGGTCCTTTTTGATGCTTGTCTTCTTCTTTGTCAAAAGTTCTTTCAATCTCAAGGTCTATGGGATAAATCGATGATCCAATCAATATTTATAAACACGAAACAACACGAAAAAATTAACTAAGTTCAAATTTATCGAAAAATAAACTAAAATGCAAAATTAACAAATTCACAAATAATGACTTTTAAAATAGCCTTGCAGACCTTAAAAACTTTGAACGATGGAAATGTGCAAGTGTACACAATCACAACAAGTAATAAAGTGATAAGAAAATATCAAGTTATCGTACCCAGGACGTGAAAGGAAAATTAATGAAATTCAAACACTTTGGTGATTAAAAAATAATAATTTGATTTTGAGGAAGTGGTTAAAAACTAAATTTAACTAAGTAAAATAAAATAAAAGTTCAATGCCGATTTCAAAAGATGATTTTACTCAAGATGATATAGTTGTGTTAGATTAATTACATTTCTTAACTTAGAATTACTAAGCTCTTGTTCATGTTATTACGAATAAATTTATGACAACTTGGTAATTTGCTAACTCTGCTCATACATACTTACTAAATCAATTAATCTCTTGAATATTTTTAAATGCCAATTCAAACGATTAATCAATCTTCATAAACAAATAGAAGATTAAGTGAGGTAAAATATATACCTACATTGAAACAGTTTAATCACAATAATCTTGCAAGTTATGCAAGGCTAATGTCCCGTTTAACTGTTGCTAATTTAACCTCAACTACCTTAGGAAATTAAACATGCACTTTTTAAGTATTGTGTTAATTAATTATAATTTCAACACGATTTAATAATTAATTCATTAGTTACCTTACAATTATAATGCAAGAATAACTTAATTATGGTTTTACTTAATCAAACAATCTACCAAGACCTATAATAATACAAACATAATTTTAATAACTTAAGTGGAGAAATGCAATCAACCTAACACAATTAAATTAAGCCATATTAATTATATTAAACATATCAACATAACAAGAATTAATAGATGCGTTCATAACAAAAAAAATAAAAATTAAAGGATAAGGAACTAGAATCAAATCCGGTGTTTCTCGAACGACTAGCTTGCTCCTCCATCTCCGTATATTCTTGTTGAACCATGACTTCTACAAGCTCCGAATCTTTACCAATGGTGATTGAAGGGCTCTTTTCAAGAAGAGAAATCCATGAGAATGGAAAGGAAAATGAAGAACAAAGGAAAGGTTTTGAAGAGAGAAAGTGAGAGAAGTAAAGAATGAAAGGATGAGAGGCGTGTTCAAAATGGGCCAATGAGGTATTTATAGGTTGAGTAAGCTACTAAAAATAGAAAAAATCAGCAGCTATTGACTCACCTCATTGCTAGCCACACATGTGGCAAGTTTGAAAACTTCAAACTTGCTAAATTTAGCTAGGGGCAAATTTACAAAAACTTAATAAGTCGAGGGGTTTAAATACAATTTCAAGAAAGTTTCAAGGGCTGTTTTGCAAGCCAAATAATAAGCTAAATAAGTTGGTTAGGTCAACATGTGGAAGGCTTTGGGCAACCCATTGCTCGGTTGGATCGGTCTTCTCAATTTAACATAATTGGGCCTTAATAATTTAATTAATAATAATTATTTAACCCAAAAATTTAGATTAAAATTAATTATATTATGAATTAATATTCATAAAATTGAACCGTTTTAAACTGAAAAATTAATTAGCCCCAATGCTTCAAAAATCACTTTTAGATTTTGCACTTCTAACATGTCTTTGAGCCATTTTTGCTTTTGTGCAAATCAGAAAATAACTCAAAATTAATTAAAATGTATTATAAAATTAATTAAAATTCAACGTGTTAATAATTTAAGTAAAATCTAATTATTTTATAATTATTATATATTTTTGACAAAATTACTACAAAATTGCATGAACAGAATTACTACGAAATCAACCCTAACACATTAGCCATACCTTTAACCCACTTTAACCCACTGACCATCCGAATCCAAAATGCCCTCAATACAGTTCTTTTGAGCCTGCTTGTGGCACGAATGTGAAAAAACGAGTGTTACAGTCCCTTTCTTTAAGCCAAGAAATACGAGAGCGTTGAGCCCAAAATCTTTCTTCTTTAGCATACAGCCGACCCAACTCCTTTCTATAGCTTTTAACAACCCAGTATTCGCACCCAGTTAGGCCCATCAACAATTCTCTTAATCCTCTCAATCAAACGGTTCATACAACCTCATCTTATTTTTCAACCGAAAATACCACAAGGGACCAAGATTTAACCGAATTTGATTGTAGCTTTCGATAATATTCCCATTATTAAGCCCCCAGCTCCTTCTAATAAGTTCCTTAGCTTCTTTATTATGGGCCCAACAAGCTTCGAAGCCGAAAAACAATCTGGGATCCTTCAAGTCATCTTTGGGCTTGCGGCCCATGGAATCGAAAATAACAGCATCGTGATCCGAGCTGCTTTTGCCTGACCACTTTAGCTGACAGATAGGGCATCTTTTCCAAGCTGCCCACCGAAGCCACAAACCTATCGAGTCTCTCCCTCACAAGCCCAGGTTCCTCCCTACTGTTGGACCACGTGAACCAACCCTTGTCCAGTTTAATATCCACTAAGCTCAAATCATCAAAAACAGAACAGAAATCCTCCATAGCGGCACTTGATTTTCTTCTTCCCCAGATTTTTCAGCATTGCTTAATATGGCGTTAAAATCACCACCAATAATCCACTCTCCTGAATCAGTTCACCCATTTTCTCAGCAGATCCCGACCGATCCCTAAGATTTAACTCAGCGAACCCGTAGAAACCTTTAAAATGGAAATTGTCCATCCCAGTAGTCAAAACCAGCAAATCAACATGGTGGTTAGAAAAATTCTTAATAGTAACCTTCACCTCATTTTTCCATAACAAAGCCAAGCGCCCACGATACCCATTAGCCTCAACCACAAAGCAGCCATCCATATGACATCTGATTCTAATGCGCTCCATCTCATTAGATCTAACCTCTGTCTCACTTAAAAACATAATATCCGGATTTGTCACAATGAGAAGTTGTTTAAGATCATGAACTATTGCGGGGTTCCCAATCCCACGACAGTTTAAACATAAAATCTTCATGGCTCCAACCCCGCCTTAAAAGGTGAAACATCATCCAACAATATTCTCTTCACCAATCGCACAGAGCTCTCCTTATCACCCTCGCCGCCATACCCCTTGCCTTTCTTCCTTTTATTCCTCATTTTATTCCCTCCCTTCTGAAACCTCCTCATTTTACCCCTTGCCATACCCAGAATCTGAAACCTCCTCACCCATTTTACCTTTTCCCTTTCCCCATTGTATGATCGTATCCCCCTCCTCATTCTCTACTTCTTCCATAGCATTTATGTTACTCGATATTCTAGCTCCAATAAGGAATTGCACTCCATTTCTCCAATTACCAACATTTGAATTCGACTGATCCAACTTAACCTGCAACCAATTCCCATACTACTGAATATCATTATTGGGGGCAGCATTTGCTTCCTGGTGGAAACACTACTTCGTTTTATGTCCAATACACCCACAGTGTAACAAAAAATGGGAAGCCTTTCATACTGTATTGTACATAAAATCTCAATTCCATCTAATCCCACCATTTTTATCACCCGTTTAAGAGGCTTCGAGACATCAGTTTTGCACGGATCCTTAGGTATTTTATCCAACAGCCCTTTCTATCCCTCCAATCAATGGCCACCAATTCCCCCAGCTCCCCGCCTATGTCCACAACCACTTGCCTATTCAGCTGCTAAAATGGAATATTATAAATCCATATCCAAAATGGCACCATATTGAAGTCATAGTCTGAAATTCCTCATCCTTTTACAAACGGCAGTATCGAGGATAGACATTGATCAAATAGCCAAGTAGCCATATTAAGGATTCTTGTCCCGTCTTCAATACTTCCGAATTTAACAAGATAAGCACCCTCATCCATAAACACAAAACTAACCGGCTCTTTAGTAAACCAAATCAATTTTAAGAGCCTATACATTGCTTCTCTATTGATTTTATCCTTCGATAACACCTTACCGATAGCCCAGGCTTCATATCCTTGGTCATCCATCGAATGTTTTCTCAATCCAACCACACTCGTAGACTCTTCTTCAGAGAATTTCAATCGAGCAAGCAGATTATTGATATCCTCAGCCATCAAGAGCTCCAAAAGCAAACCCAGCCAGCACATGACTACAAATAATCAAAGCAACAACACATCCCACCAATAGCAGCCAACCACAAGAAAGAGACCAGCAAAACTTGAAACAGGGGAAGAAAAACCAACCCAACAGGAAAACCACAACACCACAGAACTTGAAAAATCCAGATCACCACCACCACCTTATCGAAGATATAGGAACTCAAAGAAAATCCAGGCAACAATTGTATAAATCTTAAACAAACCCAGCAAGAATAGTAGGAAAACAAACTCATGCAAACAAAATGAATCAACCAAAATAGAGAATGCAAAGAAAATTAGGCAGAAAAGGAGCATGCAAGTAGATCAAACAAAACAGAAAAGAAAAAAACCAAAATTAAACAGGCCTTTTACAACCCAGGCGCGAAGAAATGAAACAAACAAAAATTACACAACTTAAAATAAAACTCCATCAAAACAAAACACTAGCCTAAAATCGGTAGCACTGTTTTCCGATCCTCTCCATCATTTCCAGTCCAAAAGCCATATGAATCCACAAGAAACCACAAGATCTCCAGAGACAAATGCACCGATGGCCAAGCAGCAGTCAAAACTTAAAAGAAAATAACAACCACCCAGAAATAAAGAAAACAAAATTACCAAAAACAAAATTTAAAAAGGAAAAGAAAATGAAAACACCGTAATCAGAACTTGATACGGGCTAGAAAATGAGGAGAAAACAAGGAGCAGAAATAGAAGATGTGACGTCATTTAATAAAATGGAGAGTTTTGATCTTTAAGGTTAAAATAGTAAAATGGGGTGCGGTACGCAAATGAAACACTGCATTGGGATATAACAGAATTTGCCACGCTGTTCTTTTGTTATTTTTCTCTTATATTTCATGAGTTGTAAGGTGGAAGGCAGTTATGAAATTGCAGATGAATATCTAGAATTCTCTCTTTTTATCATTCTTTTCTCTCTCTCACTGTCTTCTTTACTTTAAGTTTTGTGATGTAATAAAGGTATCGAGCTTCTACGATTCTTATAATGGCGTGATGGAGTTTTAACACGATTGCGAAAGAGGTTGGTGGGTTCGATAGAAGTTACCAAGTTGCGGGAGGAGATAGTCCGTTTGGAGGCTAAGATGGAGACCCGATTCGAGAGTTTAAGGAAGACTTTGGGAGACATCTGAGGCATTGCTAGGCGATTTTGGACCTCCCCCTAGTGGTCCTCCAGTTAATGTGGACAAGAGAAAAGGGGTCTTAGGTGCTCCACCTAGGTTCTTGCCAAAAGATACAGAATGTCCAAAGGCTCCAGTGGATCCAAAATTGACGGATGCAAGCAGTGTACACCAGAGAAATCGGTTTATATGGGTGGTACCTCTACGAAGACTTGTAGGCTTGATGTCTTAGATTTGATGACAATGATTTTAGAGGATGGTGGACTAAATTGGACCAGATGCTTTGAAGCTAACGGTACACTAGAATCGACAAAATCCCACTCTTATGTTGAATTTGGAAGGACGTGCCTTTGGAATGGCATCAATTCTATTCTCAACGAAATGGTGGTCTCCAAATGTTGTCTTGGCAGGTACATGAAGAGCATGTAA